>NC_058158.1:20640078-20677103 GCF_020080835.1 Cotesia glomerata | reverse complement strand
AAATTATTTTAAAAAGTTGTGTTTGTAATTTTTTTTTTTCAATTTCTACATGTCAATTTTTTTTGCTACAATTGATTTGTTAAAAAAATTATCAATTATCTCTTGAATAAAGTTTATTCAGTACTTACCAATGAAGTGTTCTAAACAAGTGTTGTGAAATAAAAAAATTACACACCGTGGAAGAAATAAATAATCACGATCAGCTGAATAAAAAAACAATATTTGCGTCTATAGAAGTGATTGGAATACTGGACAATTAACGACTTTGAAGCCAATCCGTTGATAATAATCCACAAAATAATGAATAAATACAACAAAAAATTGTCTCAAGGTATTATAAATAAAAAAATTATAAATGGATTTTACACTGTGCTCTGCTACGAATACAATTTAACAGACAAAATGGATTCGGTGTCACCCGTAGATTTTGACAAATCTTTTTCTCCAATATTTTTAGACTTATCACCGAGAAACATAAAAAAAAAAACCCGAAGATTTAATATGCCTGATGTATGAAATAACAGTTTAACAATTAAAACTTTATTGTGACATGTTTGAGGTAAATAATTTAGTTAAAAATTTCATAGAATCTCATACGAAAGACGATGAAATGAAGCGTTTGTCATCAGCTGGAATCCTGGAAGATAAATTTATCGTTCCAGAATCGAAGATTTTCTTTACAAAAATTGAGAAATATAATTGGAAGATTTCTATTTCCCTGGTGATAAAAATTCTGTGGATGTGTAATAAGGTGACTATTTTACCCCATTTATAGGAAATTATACTAAATGATTCAAATGACTGGGAAAAGTTATTAACTTTGTTGAACATTGTTATCAATCATATTATAGTTCTTTCTTCCGAAGAAATATCATTTTTAAATTTCAGGTACTGCAGCCTTCAAACGACGGGCAGCTGATTTTCCGAGGACTGATGTCTTCCGTAGAACAGGATCGCAAACAGGAACTCTACATAATGAAAAAAATAATTGATTTCTCGGAAAAGCTTCCAGCTAAATCTTCAGCTACGAAATTAATTCCATTCATTTGAAGAAAAAAATTTTTTTAATAATGGTAAGTCTGGAAGAAAAACAAGGACATTTAGTGACTCCAGTTCTTGGGCACTTACAAAGATTAATTAAGTTCCCCTCGGATCATCTGAATTGTTCCAATTGTCTTGACAGCAAATTGCTCCACTGTATCTTCAAGCGGGCGCTGAATTTATCTCTAAGACCTTCATGTCACATGTAAAATCTGGGCTTGCTTTTATCATCAAGCATATCAATCAATCTCCTACAGAATAAATTTATTTTATATGCTTAAAAAATGTCACAAAGTTTATTAAACATAATCATAATTGCTATAAATTCTTTTGGTGTCTTACTCGGTAAATATCATTGAAGAATATTAAGAAATATTACTAAGCTTGTTGGAATTAATCGACTGAGGCAAAAGGAGTGTAATATGTTCAGTAATTAAATTATTATCATACTTGTTGACCAAAAGAAGAACAAGCATGGAGAAGAATATTAATGTAGTTAAATCTTTGGTAGAGGCGTGTTGGACAAACTTGTAGGAGATGAATCGTGATGATGAATTTTGCAACGCAAGTAAGCAGATTATTGAATGTTTGATTGCAATGAATAAGTTTGTTTCTGTCGAGGTTAGAGAGAAAATTTATAAAATAAATTCTAAGAGCGAAGACATTCCAGGCTTGAAAACCTTACTTTAAAATAAACTCTGGTTACTTGGTGAAAAAATAACAAATTATTTGGATCTTATTATGCGTAATTTTCTTGAAACAAACATTGGACAGGAAATCAAAATGGAAATGCAAGCTCATGTTTGCTACGATATCAATTTTCACAGCAAAAATGACTTCCGGGTTCATGTCGACACACTTTTTCGCGCAGAGTCGATGTTTTTGATAATTAACGCGCTTCAGAGTAACCAGAAGTATGAATTTCTTTCTGAGAAAGAAGATGATATTGTGTTGTTGCTTTTGTCGACATAAAAGGCACACCAAAATAAAAGATACTAAAATGACTCACATTTGGATAGAATAAAGCATCGAGTTATGCAGTTGTTGCTGGTCACCATGTAGATGCTTCAGTTGAAGGAAGAAAATTTGATCAAGATACATGACACAATTAGGGAGTTGATTATTGTTAAGAGTAATTAACCCCCGGTCAGAATGATGCAAGAGTGGTTAATGATTAAAATTTATTCAGATAATCCTCAACTGTTGAAAAAACTCTGGGGATTTCTAAAGAGGACCAAAGAAAAAAGGTCTGGAAATATTATATCGATTGTTTATCATGTTTCGAAGAATATTTCTGTAGAAGGTCAGCAGTTATTTGTCAAAGATGGTACTTCCAAACTTTTGTCTTGCTCTTTTAGTAAGCAATTTGTTGTTCGCCTTTATTGTCAGGTAATAGTTTTTTCTTTAAGGTTGTTTTGATTTTTTTTTTGTAAATAATGATTTACTGTAGTTTTTTTTTTACAGACGATGTTGGAAAATTATTTGAAATGATTTCTTCATTTTCGAATTGTAATTATGATATTTCAAAGAAGTCTGATTAAAGTCTACTGCGAGGGAATATATACAAAAATTTAATAAAGCTATGTGAAGATTTTTATTTTATTAAATTTGATCCTATTTAAAATTTTACTTTACGGTATGTATTTTATTTTAATGTATACTTTATTAATTAAATTAATTTATTTAATAATAATAATAGTATTGAATAGAACAAAAAAACTTATTATTATTATTATGATTTCTTCATTGCGATAATCTTGAAATTTTTCTGATAACAATAACTTTTTTTTTTTTTTTTCAGACAATATTTTATGGCGCATCAAAATTATTAAATGTGTCAAAAGATGAGTGGATATCACCAATGATTCCGAAAATCTGGCTTCGGTCTACAAAATAATCAATATTGACGCTCATAATTTAAAAAACATTACGCATTAAAAAACATTAAAAACGCATTAAAAACGCATTAAAAAACATCACTTCATCTCAGATGACGAAAACGCGATGATGAGGAATAAATCAATAGTGAAAATTCTGGTGATGTTCAAAAGAAAATAATGCCTTGGAAATCAATGATTCCGTTGGAATATGATTTATCGGGACCATTGAGACGACAGAAACTACACAGAAAGAGAGGTTCACTTGAGCCAAGAAAATATTTTTCTTCATAATTATTTATTTGGGCGAAAAAAAATTTTGACACAAGAAATTTCACTTATTCCAACAAATCAATTCTCTTGCTTCAAGAAATACGTTTATTGATCGAAGACAATTTATTTAAGCCGAGAAAATTTTTCTTGTTTTGAGAAAATTTCTCTCTTGCTCCAAAAAATGAAGTTCTTGACAGAAGTACATTTTCTTGTCTTGAAAAAATTTTTCTCTTGCTCCAAAAAATTAAATATCTTTATAATTAATTTTCATTAATATTTCTATTGACTAACATGTCAATTGAGAAGATCAAATAATATTGAATCATTTTTTTGCATTCAATATGTATAATTGCGCGCTAAAATGATCTAAAATGGGTATCAAATATTCAAGAGAAAAATTTTCTCAAGAGAAGATAATTTTTTTCTCAGCTGAAGTAGGTGGCGCTACTTCCCCAAAGTATCTAAAAATCTTGATCAAATATAAAAATTTATTGTATCAAGTATTTATGATAATTTGAAGTAAGAAAAAATTACTTCCACCAAGAATAGAATTTCAAGAAAAAATTTTATTTCGGCCAACACAACTTCGGTCTTCCTTCGGGCGACCGAAAATTTACTTGAGCCAAGAATTTTGTTCTCCAGTCAAGAAATTTTTCTTTCTGTGTAGCTAATGACACTGGATTGATTGTCGTTGCGAGTTTGATTAACAGTATGGCAGGCAATTTAGACGGGCTCGCGAGGATTGTTGAAATTTTTATCGCAGAGCAATTGGTCTTCAGTAGTATAAAGTATATTGAGAACAAAGAGTTTCAGATGTTGAGTGTGTCTATAGAAAAGTGGGTACAGATGTGAAGGCATATAAGCTCAGAGATTATTTACTGAAAAAGGGTTCGTCGAAATGGAAAATTGTCGGCGCTGAACAAACTGCTAATAGTGTCTGTCTTACCGATGTCAAGTTTGATAAAAAAAAAAAAAAACTGTTCTTGTCTTGGGGTAGTTATTTATGAATTTAATTATATAATCATATTTCATTTAATCTAAAAATTAATCACCAAGTATTAATTTTTTGGTCATCATTATTTTTAGAAATTAAAAAAGTAGAATGCCGGCAAATTTAATTCCTCCGATGGATACTGGTACTATTTATATGTGGCATTACGCACAAAAATACACGAAAAAACGTAAACTGTAAAATTCACTCTGATTCCAGTTAATTTTTATAGTTTCAAATAGTACAGCGGACATCGGGATGGCAAAAATATAAATATTACATAACTTAATGTAGAAAGTGTAAAAGCCACAATTTATAATATAATATCGAAAATGAGGGACTAGTAGCGGTCACTGTAGTAAATAACGACTCTCTCATATTAAAAATTTACAGTTTCAAACAGTAAAAATTGCCGTTCCAATATATAGTTCATTCTATGAGGAGAAGGGGAACTCTGATGAGGAGAAGAGTAACTATTGTTAAAATATTTTACCAGTCCAAGCAAGTCAATAATTATAGTTGAATTAACAGTATTTTATATTTTTTACATATTATGCGATCATTTTTTAGGTACGAAATGATAAATATCAAAGTCAAAATTCTTAATTATTATATTTTAACATTTTTGACATTCATATAGTGAATATTACTGTTTGAAATAGTATTTTCTTTCATATAAAGTATAAATTGTAGCATTTAAATGATATATATTATAAAGTGATTAATAAAATCACGATTTTACTGTTTGAAATGATAATTTTTAGCAGTTGATCATTACTTATTATAAATCGACTATTATTTATTACAGTAACTTTTATCTGTGTATAAATTATCGTAATTATTTTAATTGAGTATGTATTCTCATAAATTTATAATGAATATAAATACAATTTTTATTTTTCATATTTTAGTTAAAAAAAATTATTTTTTTTTTAATTAGAGTACTATAAAATTTTTAATATACTATAAAATAATTAAAGATTAAACAATTAATCTATCAAATTTTTCTTTTAATTGTTTTAATAAAAAGAATTCTAAAAATCCTCAGATGTCTGAGAATTTTATTTTAATATTTTTTTTCATAAAAATTTTATAACTATAAAATTTTTAATAATTTTCATGAAAATTAAGTTAGCCGACATCTACCATTTCTATAATTTTGACGTGATAACATCTTATAAATTGATAAACACCGACAGCACACATGAAAAAGTGTCACGAGCCTGAGCATGCATGCGAGAACGCGCAACAAGCGATAGAGAGGCACCATCGGCCGAAGCAGTGAGGCCAGAGCCGAACTAATTGTTTGTGATTATAATTAAACAAATTACTTAAATTGAATTTGCAAGAACTGTAAATAATAAGTATTTGAAAATTAAAAATTAATATTTTCAACTAGTTTTAAAAATATTTATATCAAATTATTATTATTGATAATATTAATAATTATATTCAAGAAAATTATTACATTTATATATTATTATCATTATTAAACTTTATAAGATGCAAATAGCGTTTAACAAATAAATAATTCACTTTTAAAAATAAAATAACTTTGAATAGTCTTTGTAATCAAAGCCAGTGATTATCAGTAAAAAATAAATACAGTTGATGGTTTCTTCACAAAATTCAAAATAATTTTTTTTAAAAATTGAGATTCTTTAAAGCGAGCAGATAAAATTAACGTAATTGTAATTATTATTTAAATGTTACTATTACACTGAAAATATTTGTAAAGTGTCTCAATCAGCATTCCATTAAAATAGTAATAAAACTATAATAAAATGTTATGCATTTTTCACTGTTCTTGTAACAAAAAGCTTAAATTTCGACTTATTATTATGTTATAATTATTATGTGATTATAAATTAAATAATTAAATAAATTATCATTTTTTTCTATTGAGAGAAATTAAAATTTATATAAAAACTCAATCCTTCAATTATTATTTGACATACTAAATAAAATCTTAAAATAGAAAACATTTGAACTTAAAAGAAGATGGTGACAGTAAGTTAAGTTTTTTTAAACTTTACCATATGGAATTAGTTTTTTTTTTATAATTTCATTTGTAAAAAACTTGAAAATCTTTAAGTGTAATTTTTAAAACTAATTTTAAAAACTTTAGTATTATAAACTTTTCCAGTGTCTGTCAATTTCAGTGTCATCCAAAAAATATCAAATGTCTAGTGATTCCAAATGACATTAAAGTTAGCACTCACTTGATAACTCTTCAATTTTATTTAACAAATAAGTCTTTTCTGAAAAATTATTTTTTTAAACTTCAACATGTCAATTTTTTTGCCATAATGTATTTGTTAAAAAAAAATCTAAAAATTATTGAATATCTGTTAATTTTTACATAACTTCGACATTTCTTTTCAGATCGTTTTTGAAAAAATGAAATCATTATGAAAGCATAAAAAACCGAGTCGATTGCCGCCATGAACGTAAAAATCGGTTGATTGGTTCGAGAGATACTATGTAGAAATCGGTTTATTTATTTGAAAGTGATTTCAGTTCAGAAAATTTTTAGAAGAGTGTATTATTATTATATAAACTCAAATCAAGCTTTTGAGCACCAAGAACTTAAAAGCATAGAACAGGTAACTCTTTGAGCTCAGAGAGCTCAAACGAACACATAAATTGTTAAATCAATTTACACAATTAAATTCATGATAATTATTATATTTATTAAAACAAATCTTTTAAAATATTGTTTATGTTTATTATTTAGTTATAGAGTAAGTATTTTAATAATTAAGGTAAGTATTTTAGTATTCATATAATTATTTTAAGTTATAGAAAATTAAGTTACATAAAAAGTCATTTAAATATATATTTTTTATGAAAATGAAGTTAGCTGACATTTAAAAATTTTTAAAAATTCTTTACTGAAGAAATTTAAATGAAACACAAAAAAAAAAAAATTTCACTTGTAAAAAACTTGAAAAATTGTAAGTGCAATTTGTGAGACATATTTTTTTACTTGTGATTTGATTAATAAAAAAAAAAATCAAAAATTTTTAATCGTCTGCTAACTTCAGAGTAATTATTCCAGTTAAAAATTCATGGGCGCAGCTCCTTGCAGCAGTTGTAGCAGTTGCAGCATTACGTGTTGACGAACCTGGGTTCCAACTGTCTGCTGCATTGGATTTGGAACGAATGAATGTAAATGTGTGATGGTTTGCGGTGTTAACGGAGCGTATTGATGTTGAGGTGAAATATAATTCAGTGCGGGAAGCACCCCCGAGTTGATTGGATGAACTGGCTGAACTTGTGGTATGAATGATGAACGGACTAACGAGTCTTGAGGCATCTGTTGTATGAATGGTTGGAAAGGGGAGTGTGTGTAGTATGATTGAGCCACACCTGGCTGAGCTGATTGATCAATGACTGAGTCAAGCCGGGTTGTAAGACTGGTTGATCTGAACCTGGCTGGGTTTGCTGTGTCTTTGATGATCTGACGCCGGGCTGTGAGATGGGACGATCTGAACCAGGCTGAAGATGCAAGTCCGGCTTTAGTTGCTGTGACTGCTTTTTTAGGAGCCGCTTTACCTGTTTCTGTAGATTGCGACTAGATCGCTGGAGATATTTTATCTTGATAGCAGCTGCAGCAACATCACTAGGAGCACCGTCACCATGTCCTACGTCACCAGGAGCACCGTCACCAAGTTCTTCGTTAGCAGGAGCACCATCATTACCATGACCCACGTTACCAAGAAGCCCATTATCACCAGCAAGATGATCGTTTGCGTCCGGGGCAGCAGCATTTATTGCTGGACCAGGACCAGGAGCCGGGACAGGACCAGGAGCCGGAACAGGACCAGGAGCCGGAACAGGAACAGGAGCCGGGACAGGACCAGGAGCTGGGACAGGACCAGGAGCTGGGACAGGACCAGGAGCTGGGACAGGACCAGGAGCTGGGACAGGACCAGGAGCTGGGACAGGACCAGGAGCTGGGACAGGACCAGGAGCTGGGACAGGACCAGGAGCTGAGACAGGACCAGGAGCTGGGACAGGACCAGGAGCCGGAACAGGACCAGGAGCCGGAACAGGACCAGGAGCCTGGACAGGGCCAGGACCAGAAGCTGCATGATTGTGAGCAAGTGCAGCAGTAGCAGTAGCAACATTACGGGCAGCAGCAGTAGTAGCAACATTGCGGGTAGTAGCAGCAGCATTGGCAGTTGGAACGGTGGCATTACGAGCAGGTGCAACACCATTAACCGCAAGAGTAGCAGCATTGGCAGCCGGAGTGACAGCATTCGCACGAAGCGCAGCAGAGTTGCGAGTGTTGACATGCTGCGCTGCTACGTGTGCGTAGGTCCTAGGTCCCGCAACACGTGGAGCACCCACAATCTGTTCACGGTTGGTGTTCATTCTTCTTTTGGGTTTTCCGCGACCTGCGTAAAAATTTTTTTTTATTATTGTATTATTGTCAATAAATTTTAAAAATAATAATGACACTGAAGTCAGCAGACGTCTAACATTTTTTTATTTTTTTTTTTAAGTAAGTTACAACTAAAAAGATATTTCTAAAAAATTGCATGTATAGTTTTTCAAGTTTTTTACAAGTGAAATTTTTGTTTAATTGTTTAATTAAAATTTTTTCAATAAAAAATTTCTATAAATTTTGAAATGTCGGCCAACTTCATTTTCATGAATAATAGAACTATTACCGGATCAATTGCAAATTCAATTATAATAATTTTTTAAAAAATAACAATATTCTTGTTACAAAATTTTGCCAACTCTCAATTATTTTAATCATAAATGACTAATGCTCAAAGAATATCAAACCTTATTTATGATAAAGATATACCTGTTACAAAATTTTTCCTAGTCTCTTAATTATGTAAATTAATTTTAAAATTTAATTTTAATTTTTTGAATTTAATATTTTATTTGTAATAGAAACATTTTAAATAATTGCTATTCTTTTGTTAGTATATATAGATATACAATTTTCATGGAGTGACCGCTTCCCAATTCTTTTCAATCAGTATTTTTTATCATAGAATTTTTTTTAATTATATAAATTATAAATATTAATTAATGTCATTAACATTAAATGAGAAATATATACAAAAAATAGCAACTTACCGCGACCACGAAAACTTGCTGGATTCATTTTATGTTTAGCGTAGTTGATGGCTTTGGAGCGAATAACACAAAATGGCAGATAAAGACTTCAAATTGAAACTTTTAGTGAAACAACGGTAAATTAGCTTGATATATTAAGCTCAATACTAACATTAGATTGGAGCATTGCAAATCCGCCAAAATTGCAATGATATTGCCTTAATCCTTCAATGGTCGCGTATTTTTTGGTTTCTCTGATGCGCATGGCGCATGCGTCGATTAAAATAAAATTTAATAAACAATTATTAAATTGGTGAAACTAATGAGGTGAATTAAAAAATAAAACTACGTTTCCATAATAATATTTTCAAATGTAATCAAGTGTAATAAATCGAACGTAGTGTTTAATTAATTCATCACGTAATATTTTAAAGTGATGAGTGAAATTCGAAGAAAGAGTGCTGTCAACAATCCACAGGGAATATAACCTAAAAGTAAGTTTTCAGAACTTTTACTCGATTAATGTAAAAAAAATGCAATTTTCGCAAAAAAATAAATAACAGATCCAAGTAAAAACATTACATTTAATTTTCAAAAATCAGATATAATGTATAAAGAACTATAAATAATTATGTATATAATTGTATACCTTTTTTTTTAAGACAACAAAATAGTTGACATCTAAAAATTTTTAGAATTTTTTTTATTGAAAAAATTATTACAATAAAAATTTAAAAAAAAATTTCATTTGTAAAAAATTTGATAAGCTGTAAGTGCCATTGAAAAAAATATTTTTTAGTTCTATTTTGATGAATTTATTAATTTTGCTTAAGCAAAATCAAAACATGAAAAATGTCAGCTAACGTAATTGTTACATTTATTTTGCCCTTCGTCTTATTTTGCTATCATCAATTAGACTTAATATTTAATTCATTTGCGATTGATTCCTATTTCAAGGAATTTTTAAACAAGTTTATTCAAGGTTTAAAATAATTTTTCACAAACAAAGGACTTAGAATTAAAATATTTGATACGTATTTATTTCTCATTAAAAAAAATATTTATTTATTAATTTATCAACAATATCGAGACACAAAAAAATGTTTTACAAAGAAAATTGAAAAAATCTTTATTTTTAGTAAATTTTAGTTCCTCCGACAGTATTTCTAAAGAGTTATGTTACTGAAGTTAGCAAACAGCCGTAAATTTTACAAATTTTTGTGAAAAATAAATTACAATAAAAAAATTATTTGAACTATTTCTACTCATAATTTTTTTCAATCTTTATTACAAGTGAAATTTTTTTATAAAATTTTTTTTTTTCATAATAATTTCATTGCTATAAAATTTTAAAAAATTTTTAATGTCTCTCAACTTCAGTGTCATGAAAATGAGTAAACTATATGATAATACAATCAATAGACATTTAATAAATTTGACAAACTAATTTATTTAGTAAATAAAACAAAAAAAAGGTGAAATATTCGCTAATGTAATGTGTCTATTGCAAATGCGTAGATTGAAATAAAATAAAATAAATTACTAAATCCTTTAAGTGAATGAATTGATAAATTGAACAAAAAAATTAAAATTTTTTGTTTAATAATATTTTTTTAAATAATAGAGTGCATTTCATTGAATAATTCACGAATTATCTTTAAACGATGTGAAACTCGAAGAAAAAGTGCTGTCAACAAACTAGAATGGATATAACCTAAAAAGTAAACTTGGAATTTCTATCAGAGTAGTATAAAAACATAATTTTTGCAAAAAAAAAATAACAAATCTTTAATTAGAAAAAGGGGTTTCGAAAATATTACTTCAATACAGAATATATATATATATATATATATATATATATATATATAGTATATATATATATATATATATATATATATATATTTATTGTTAGAAAATTATCTTTATCAATATTTTTAAATCGTTTGACGCATTTTTTATTTTTTTTCTCTAATGAGTGACACGAGTAAATAAACATATAATTTTAAAGAATCATGTATGATTTATATAGAACTATTTATTATATTTTTTGCCTGGGATCGAATTTTAGTATTATTAACGGGACTTGTTTACATTAAATTCATTTCCTGCTCATATAAAATTTTCCTTTTAAAACCATCTCAATAATTTAAATATTTAAAAATTTTTTTAAATTGAACTTGTTTGTATAAAAACTGCCAAATAATATTGACCGTATATTAAAAATTGCTCGAAATTTTTTCAGTCAATCACAATAGTGACACGCCGTTTATCTGGAGTTTGAACAATTTTATCGAAGCTAATTGCTGTTTTGGAAAAAATAAAGTCGTCTATCAAGAATTGTGAATCTATCGAGTGATTATTTCGACAGTAGCTTTATGATAGACTACAGTGGACTAAGAATCAGTATCATAAATATCAAAGCATATTCACAATGATTACTTACTGTCAATGTCGATAAAAAAATTATTTACTGAATATTCGGTTTCAAACTGTAGAAGATATATAAGAGATTTTTCTCTGAAGAGCTACGAATTTGGAGTTAATACATTCGAAGCAGAGTAGTCTCACCATCACCAAGATATTTTCAACTAACAACATCTCATCAGATAAGCTGATTGCCACTTATTGAAAAAAATTCGCATGAATTGTCAACAACGATGCTTTGTAAAAAGGAAAACGAATTGAATTATAAACCAAAACAACAAATTCGAAGCAGTTTATCTGGACTGTGCGGATATGTCCTTGGAACAGTGCTTTGGGAGCTACGACTTATTTCAACTGTCTCTATCTGTCTCACAGATTAACTGAGGCTAAAAACATCCGATCAGGTCAGCTTATTGCGAGTTGCTATAATAAATTCCGGTTAACCCGTCAGAACTCAAGTGAATTTTAGTGTCACACTTGCACTACAGTGCTGCTCTATAAGTTAGATGTTGTTGCGTGAGCAAAATGCTTATAAAGTGAGTGCTAACGGGTTAATGATCACTAATAGAGTTCTGCAAAAAAAGAAAACGGCGTAGATTATGAACCAGATTCACAAAATTAAAACAGATGGTCTGGATTGCAAAGTCATATCATCGAACTTCGTAGAGAATCGTCTGGAATATCTGACGGGTCTGGTCCGAATCGGATTACTTATAAATTACTTCTGGATAAACAGAAGAAAATATCTATATGAGTACTTCATACAACGGCTGAAAAAGGAGTCTTCTGTTTGTTAATATTTAATAATACCAGCAATGCAATAACTGTACACTACATAATTGATACTAATTTTCTCCCTGGACTATTCCTCAACTATGATTATTACTACTGGAGCTGAGAATATTGATGTCCGGTACTAAATTTGGTCCGCAAGTATGTACTTGGAACAGTATTATAGTAAATCACACTTGTTCCAGTGACCTGTATCGATCTAACACCATAACTAAATACTCGATAGGACTAACTTAGGCAAAAAAGAGCAGTAACAATTTAACAAAGGATCCTCGTCTCATCGGAACACCTACTTACGTGATGAAGAAGAAGCTTACAAGGTACTTTGGGTACTAATAGTAGAACCCAAGTCGACGAACGGTGCATCAAGATTGATCTAAAAAAGGTAGACATTAGAAGACAAACATCTGCACGAAAAAAAAATTCGTTATTTAAAGGTAAAAAAAAAGTAAGTATTATAAGAAGCAGTACGATAAAGGTAAATATAAAACTTTTAAACATTTATCTATCATTCAATTTAAGACTACCAGTCATTTTTTCAGATGAAAGCAGTCGGAATCCCTACATTTACATCAACAAGTATCACAACAGCTAAACCAACGAGACAAGATCAATATTTCAAGATGTAAAAAAAGAAGAACGTCCCGTGTGGCATAAGAAGCTGCAACAGTTGCCACATTCCGGCCAGAGGGCGGAAAATATTTTGAAGTAGTCGGCAATAAAATCGATCTATAAAGATTTATTTTTCGCTGCTAGGCAAACATTTTTATTGCTAAGTGGCGAATTTTGTGATTTGAGAAGGGTGATTATTTTAAAAATTTAATTTTAAGACTTTAACGTGGTGGGTGATGAATATTGTTTGGGAGGGATAATTTCTCTTGAGAAGACTTAAATTTGAATAACAAAGTAAAAAACTAAGATTAAGAGTAGAATTGATTTGGAGTAATTTGACATGTGCGCCGGGTGATTATTTTAAAATCAACATATTGAGACTTTAACGTGCTCGGTAACGATTATTGCCTGAGAAAGATTATTTCTCTTGTAAGATTAAAATTTTCTTAACCAATTAAAAATTAAATTTGGGAGCAGAAATATGCTTCAGTACTTTGACATCTAAGCTGGATAATTATTTTATAATTTGTATTTTGAGACTTGAACGTAATTGGTGATAAATATTGTTTGGGCGGGATGATTTCTAGTAAAAAGACTTGAAGTTCTATGACAAAGTGAACAACTAAGATTGAGAGTAGAGTTGATTGAGAGTATTTAGACATCTAAGCTGGGTGATTATTTTATAATTTTTATTTTGAGACTTGAACGTAATTGGTGATAAATATTGTTTGGGCAGGATAATTTGTTGTAAAAAGACTTGAAGTTTTATGACAAAGTGAGCAACTAAGATTGAGAGTAGAGTTTATTTAGAGCATTTAGACATGTGCGCCAGGTAATTATTTTTAAATGATTATTTTAAAATTTAAACGTGCTCGATAACGATCATTGTCTGAAAGGAATAAATTCTCTTGAAAAGATAAAAAATTTTCTAACCAATTAAAAATTAAATTTGGAAGCATAAATATGCTTCAGTACTTTGACATCTAAGCTGGGTGATTATTTTATAATTTTTATTATGAGACTTGAACGTAGTTGGTGATAAATATTGTTTGGGCAGGATAATTTGTTGTAAAAAGACTTGAAGTTTTATGACAAAGTGAGCAACTAAGATTGAGGGTAGAGTTGATTGAGAGTATTTAGATATGTGCGCCGGGTAATTATTTTTAAATGATTATTTTAAAATTTAAACGTGCTCGATAACGATTATTGTCTGAAAGGAATAAATTCTCTTGAAAAGATAAAAAATTTTCTAACCAATTAAAAATTAAATTTGGAAGCATAAATATGCTTCAGTACTTTGACATCTAAGCTGGGTGATTATTTTATAATTTTTATTTTGAGACTTGAACGTAGTTGGTGATGAATATAGTTTGGGTGGGATGATTTCTTGTAAAAAGACTTGAAGTTTTATGACAAAGTGAGCAACTAAGATTGAGAGTAGAGTTGATTGAGAGTATTTAGACATCTAAGCTGGGTGATTATTTTAAAGTTTTTATTTTGAGACTTGAACGTGGTTGGTGATAAATATTGTTTGGGTGGGATGATTTCTTGTAAAAAGACTTGAAGTTTCATGACAAAGTGAGCAACTAAGATTGAGAGTAGAGTTGATTGAGAGTATTTAGACATCTAAGCTGGGTGATGATTTTATAATTTTTATTTTGAGACTTGAACGTAGTTGGTGATAAATATTGTTTGGGCAGGATAATTTGTTGTAAAAAGACTTGAAGTTTTATGACAAAGTGAGCAACTAAGATTGAGAGTAGAGTTTATTTAGAGTATTTAGACATGTGCGCCGGGTAGTTATTTTTAAATGATTATTTTAAAATTTAAACGTGCTCGATAACGATTATTGTCTGAAAGGAATAGATTCTCTTGAAAAGATAAAAAATTCTCTAGCCAATTAAAAATTAAATTTGGAAGCATAAATATGCTTCAGTACTTTGACATCTAAGCTGGGTGATTATTTTATTATTTTTATTATGAGACTTGAACGTAGTTGGTGATAAATATTGTGTGGGTGGGATGATTTCTTGTAAAAAGACTTGAAGTTTTATGACAAAGTGAGCAACTAAGATTGAGAGTAGAGTTGATTGAGAGTATTGAGACATCTAAGCTGGGTGATTATTTTATAATTTTTATTTTGAGACTTGAACGTGGTTGGTGATAAATATTGTTTGGGCAGGATAATTTTTTGTAAAAAGACTTGAAGTTTTATGACAAAGTGAGCAACTAAGATTGAGAGTAGAGTTGATTGAGAGTATTTAGACATGTGCGCCGGGTAATTATTTTTAAATGATTATTTTAAAATTTAAACGTGCTTGATAACGATTATTGTCTGAAAGGAGTAAATTCTCTTGAAAAGATAAAAAATTTTCTAACCAATTAAAAATTAAATTTGGAAGCATAAATATGCTTCAGTACTTTGACATCTAAGCTGGGTGATTATTTTATAATTTTTATTTTCAGACTTGAACGTGGTTGGTGATAAATATTGTTTGGGCGGGATGATTTCTTGTAAAAAGACTTGAAGTTTTATGATAAAGTGAACAACTAAGATTGATAGTAGAGTTGATTGAGAGTATTTAGACATGTACTCCGGGTAATTATTTTAAAATTATCTTTTTGAGATTTGAACGTGCTCGATAACGATTATTGTCTGGAAGTGATAATTTCTCTTGACGAGATTAAAATTTTTTAACCAATTAAAAAATTAAATTTGGGAGCAGCAGTATGCTTTAGTACTTTGACATCTAAGCTGGGTGATTATTTTAAAATTTTTATTTTGAGACTTTCACTTGGTTGGTGACGAATATGGTCTGGGAAGGCTTATTTTCCTTGATGTGACTTTAATTTTTTTAACAATTGAAAAATTAAGTTTGGAAACAGTAGTTAGCTGCAGTCTTTTGTCATGTGAGCCTAGCGATTATTTTAAAAATTTTATTTAGAGACTTTATATTGGTTGGAAAAATAAAATTTTAAAATAAGTTATTTATGATTAAATTTTCAAAAAAAAAATTCTTATATGATTTTTTTTAGGACTAATAGGAAAGCTGTAAATTCATAACTAAAAGTTTCATAATTTGCAAAAATTTTAATCTTAGTATAAATGTTCAATTTAGAATCGCAGTGAAAGTATTAGTCATATAAAAAAAATCATAAGAGCGATTTTCTATGGAAAATGTAATTTTATATCTTTGTTATCAAAAAAAAATAATTATTGAAGAAATCAATATTTTTGCTGTAATGTAAAACATTTCAACTATTTATTTTGAAATTATTACCAAAATCTTGGTCCAACTTATTACTCAATACTGTTAAGTTTGCTATAAGTTTGTTAATAGCGTACGTCATCTAACTTTTCTGTTCTGATGTAAGTACGGCTTTTTATCGATTGAATTTCAGTCATTAACAATTTTTCCATGTTTTTAAAACTATTATGCTTGCTTTCAGTTTGATAGCAGTGAGTATATTATCAGATTTTCAAGTTTTGACACATTTTTAGCTTTTTTTTTTTTTGATGTCATGTTTATATTTTGAAAGTGTTATTTGTTCTTAAAAAGTAATGGGCTTGCTTTTAGTTTTTCAAAAGCGTGTACGTTATCAAAACTTTCTAGTTTTGATGTTAGTACGGTTCATTTTTTTGATAGAATATATTTTTAAAATATAATCACTTTTCAAATGCTTCCGTATTTGCTTTTATAATTTATTAATATAGTATGCTAGAATTGTGTACAGCAGTTAATCTTTAAGCTTACAATTAATGCTGCTTTATTGAATGTGCACATAAAAAATATAATTTATTTGTACACTATAAAAAAAGTTTCAACTTGGTGTAGTGGAAATTACTCGGTGAAATAATTATTCAAAATAATGTGTTCAATTTATTGTCTCTGTATGAGAGAAAATTAAATTTTTACATTTTCACATCGACAATTATTTCACTGTGAGGAAATTTTACACTTTTTTTTCACACTAAGCTGTATAAAACCTTTGGATCCATTATTACATCAACATTTTTTATAGTGTATCTGCCTACATGCTTGCTTATTATTTATATTTTCTAATCTGAATTAATTTTTCTGCCAGGAGTAAATAAAATATTAGTAGAACAGATAGAACTATTTCTAAACAAACTTGAAAATCAGTTTGTTTAAAATTATTCTAATTTTCTTTACTATTTATTTTATGTTTCGAATCAAAAATTTTTTTGATTTTTACTCTTTATGTAAAACTTGCGCTAAAAAAAAATTATTTCAGAAGTTTTGCAATTAAAATGTCTTATTTTCATAGTAAATTGCTTACAAGAAAAAAGAGACATCTTGCGAAACTTAGTTGAACTTTACCGTTTTTTGTTATTTCAATTGTTATGTTACATCAAATCCACATGATGTCGCCAGCATACAATTTCAACATGTATCGATATTGTAGTGACGTTCGACTTTTGAATCTCGACTTATATTGGCGGCGCTGGAAACTTTGGGTGGAGGGCCGGTAACCCTATTACAGAACACTTTATACGCTCTTAAGAGCGTATATAGTGTTCTTCATTTATCGATTTTGAGGGTATTTTTCAAAGTCGTTGATTGGGGCTTCACGTGAATAAAAAGCTACGAAACTTGGCAAAAATATTCAGAATATCATTACGAAGAATATGAAACTTCCTATTTTTACTAAAAAAAATATTAAAAATACTATTAATTATTTTTAAATTCGGCGGTTAATTGTAGGTTATGGTTGAATATTAAAAAAAAATAAAATAAAATTTTTTGCAGCACTTTTCAGAAAAATAATTACCGTTATGTTCTAGAGAAACATCTAATGAATTGATTTTTATATGCCATTTGGTAATTTCTAATCACATAAACTCAATCAATTCATTTAAAAAAAAAAAATTCAATAATTATTAAAATTATTTGAAATGTCAACAAAAACATCTGTCATGTTATTTTTAATCATGCCACTAGATGGTGGTAAATGTAAATGGAAAACTGAAATCGATTGATTTCTATACTGTAAGATGGCACTTATACTGTGAATTTAGCTTTTGTCTTCTAAGTACGGTTTTGTACTGGAAAAAGTGAAGACAAAGTGAGCAAGACTTGTTCGCTTTGAATTTACTTTGTGTGGTAGCTCAATACATCTATTTGATTCATTGATTGTGAACTAGACCATACAACTGGGGTTATTAATACATTAATACATTATTATTATTTTTAATATTAATAATAATTAAATTTATATTAATTTAATCATATATAATAATAATAGTGATAATAATAATTTCTTGAGGATTAAAACTTTTTCTGAGTTTTATATTATTTTGAAAAATGTTATTTTTTATGAATTTAAAATTTATTTTTTAAAATTAAATTTTTGGAAAATTTTAATTTGATTGGAAATTTTAACGATCGTTGAAATTTTAATTTCGTTCACATCAGCAAGAAAAGTTTGGCGTTGAAACTTATTTTAGTTAGTACACTAAAAAATCGAAATTGAATTTTACTGAAAATTGTTATTAAATTCAAACAAATTTCAACGTAAATTTTTTTAGTTTATATAAAAAAATTCAAAATTAAAAAAAAAAAATAAAACTTAAGAAAAAATTGAACTGTTGAAAAAATTGAATTTTTAAAAAAAATTTAAGATTGACATTATCATAAAAATCATTTTTATTTTAATCTTAAGACTTCGAAAAATATATAATCTTCGAAAAAAAAAAAAAAAATTAGAAAAACGTCTGACCCTAAAAGTCATGCTTGTAACTACCCGCAAACTCCATACCTAACCGCTCAAAAATATAATATTTGTGTTCTTTTGAGCTCTTCAAGCTCAAAGAGATATCCGTTTAAAAGTTATTTGAAAAAAACCACGTTTAAAAATTTTTTTTTTCTTTTATTTTTAAAATTTCCCGAGTTAAAATTTAAAAAAAATTAAAGGTGCGAATCTTTAAAAATATTTTCCGTATTATAATTAGTTTTTTTAGATAATGTAAACAATTAACAGGTATCAACAAATTCAGTGTCACACATATGTGACACTGAATTTAAAATACTTAAAACTCTTTTTTACACTATTATAACACTAAAATTATTATGAAAAAAGTTGTTTTAAGAATTCTACAAGTTTAAATTAAAAAAAAAAATGAAGGTGACAAATCTTTTAGCGTAAGGTGCGAATAATAATTAAGTTTTTTAGATAATATAAATAATCGAGAGATAACAGGTGATTTCATATCTATATATATATATATGAGATTTCCACCTATATATTGACTCATCACGATATCTCTGGAACCATAAGGCGTAGAGATTTGAAATTTTGTAGGAATATTCCTTTCGCCGAGTAGAGGTCAGCTAAGAATGGATTTTACGAAATTCCACCCACAAGGGGGGTTGCGGGGGCGTTGACAATGGAAAATTCTCATTTTTAAACTATAGCTCCCATTTACTTCAAATTTAGTAGGAATCTCCTATATGTGATGTAGAAATGATCTATGAGCGGATTTTATGATAACTCATCCCCAATAAAGATTGCGGGGTAGGGGTTAACAATGTAAATAAAAAATTTCTAAACTATAGCTCCTATAGGTTTCAAATTTGGTAGGAATCATTTATATGTGATCCAGACATGATCTAATAGTGGATTTTATAACAACCTCCTCCAAATATGGATTGCGGGGGTTGATGCTAACAATGAAAATTTTAAATTTCTAAGCTAAAGTTTCCATAGGCTCTCAATTTGGTAAGAATCTGCTATATTTGAGGTAGAAATGATCTAAGAGCGTATTTAATGATAACCTACTCCAAATATGGATTTCGGGGGTGGGTGTTAACAATTACAATTTTAAATTTCCGAGCTATAGCTCCTACAGACTCCAAATTCGGTGAGAGTCTTCTATGTGTGATGTAGAAGTGATCTAAATGAGGACTTCAATAAATTCTACCTTCAATAGCGATTGCGGAGGTGAGTGTTAGAATTTTCAATTTCAATTTCCAAACTGTAACTTTTATAGACTCTAAATTTGGTAGAAATCTTTCGGTATAATTTTCCTGTCAAGTTCAGCTAAGAATGGATTTTATTAAATTCCTCCCCCAAAGAGGTTTGCGACGGCGTTAACAAAGAAAAATTCCCGTTCTTAAACTATAGTTTCTATCGACTCCAAATTTGGTAGGAATCTTCTGTAAGAGATATAGAAATATTCTATAAACGAATTTTACGATATCTCACCCCACAGGGGTTGTGGGGATGGGTATAAACAATGAAAATTTTGAATTTTAAAGTTGTAGCTCTTACAGACTCCAAATTTTGTAGGAACTTTCTGTAAGTGATGGAAAAATAATTTATGAACGAATTCTACGATATTCTACCTCAAAGAGAATTGCGGGGGCGTTAACAATAAAAAATTCCCGTTTGTAAACTACAGCTCCCATATATTCCAAATTGGGTAAGAATTTTCTGTAAGAGATGTAGAAATAATATACGAACGAATTTCACGATGGTTTACCTCACAGGGGTTTGTGGGGGTGGTAGTTAACAAATAAAATTTTTATTTTCCAAGCTATAGCTCCTAAAGACCCCAAATTCAGTAAGAGTCTTCTACATATAATATAGAAATTATTTAAGAACGGACTTTACAACGAATTACCTCCAATAAGGATCGCGGGGGTGGGTGTTAACAATAAAAAATCTTAATTTCTAAAATATAGCTTCTAAAAACTCTAAATTTGGTAAAAATCGTTTATTTCTCATGTAGAGATCATCTCACAATGAACTTCAATAAAGACTATTTCCGATAGGAATTGCGGGGATGGGTGCTAAAATCTAAAATTTTAATTTCCAATCTGTAACTTCTACAGACTCTAAATTTGGTGAGAATCTTCGTGTATGATGTCAAGTTCTGCTAAGAATGGATTTTCTCGAATTCTAACCCTAGAAGGGATTGCGGGGGTGTTAACAATGAAAATCTCTCATTTCCAAACAAAAGTTTCTATGGACTTGAAGTTTTGTTGAAACTTTTTGTTTATAATGTAGAAATTTTCTCGAATAGGATCTTATGAAATTCCTCTCCCATATAAGAGTGTGGGAGTGATAATTGTCAAAAAATTTATACTTTTCAAATACAGTTCCTATAGATATAGAATTTGATAGAATCGCAAGAGAAACAGGAACTTACGGGAATGGCCTCCAAGGCCAACGGATTTAAATCTTTCCCTTTTTTAATAATTATATTTTCTCACAACAATCGTCTCTTTGGTTTAAGTTTAAAAAAAGTTTATTTCTAATGTATTTTTAATATTAAGTAGCAAGTAACAAGTAGCAAGTAGCAAATTTACTCCTAATTTACACCTAAGTTACACCTAATTACTACTTTTTTGCTACTGACCGTATACCTATCCCTGCATGAAAACACACCGCACGGGAGGGGTATACTGAGGTGGACCTACAACCCCGCTGTCCATCTTACAGCAACAAAGAAAGTTTATTTCTAATGTATTTTTAATATTAAGTAGCAAGTAACAAGTAGCAAGTAGCAAATTTTTTAAAACAATTATTGTTTATCATGATTGTTTTGTTGAACGAATCCAAACTATTAACAGATATCATATGATTATTTATCATACACATCTAACACGGCCATTGTCAGACTTAATATAATTTTTTACACGTTTAAAACAATTAAAATATTATTAAATTAAATCAATTTTAGAATTTTCACAAATGTAAATTAAAAAAATTACGAATGCAAATTTTCAGAAACATTTTTTCTTATCGTTATTAATTTATGAATAAATCAAAATAATGAACAGATATCAGGTATTTCCCTATCACACATTTATAACACTGCACTTGACCGACGTAGAAGAATTCTTTATGCTTTTATAACAATTGAATTATTCAAAAAATTGAACAAATGTACATCAAGAAGAAAATTTTCAAATTTTATTTTAACAATTATTGTTTATCATGATTGATTTGTTGAACGAATCCAAACTATTAACAGATATATGATTATTTATCATACACATCTAACACGGCCATTGTCAGACTTAATATAATTTTTTACACGTTTAAAACAATTAAATTATTATTACAATAAATCAATTTTAGAATTTTCACAACTGTAAATTGAAAAAATTACGAGTGCAAATTTTTAGAAACAATTTTTTTTATTGTTATTAATTTATGAATAAATCAAAATAATAAACAGATATCAGGTATTTCGCTATCATACATTTATAACACTGCACTTGACAGACTTAGAAGTATTCTTTATGCTTTTATAACAATTAAATTATTTACAAAATTTCACAAACGTACATTACAAAAATTGAGAGTGCAAACTTTTTTAAAACAATTTTTGTTTATCATAATTAATTTATTGAAAGAATTTAAACTTTTAGCAGATATCAACTCATTCTTTATCATACATATTTAACACTGCAATTGTCAGACTTAAAATAATTTTTTACACTTTTAAAATAATTAAATTATTATTACAATTTTAGAATTTTCACAACTGTAAATTGAAAAAATTACGAGTGCAAATTTTTAGAAACATTTTTTTTTATTGTTATTAATTTATGAATAAATCAAAACAATGAACAGATATCAGGTAATTCCCAATCATACATTTATAACACTGCATTTGACAGTCTTAAAAAAATTATTTAAAATTTACAATTATATTCAAATAATTTCACAAATGTACATAAAAATAATTAAGATTGCAAATTTTTTTAAAACAATTTTTGTTTATTATAATTAATTTTTTAAACGAATTTGAACCATGACCATATATCAACTGATTTTTATCATACATATATAACGCCGCAATTGGCAGACTTAGAACAATTCTCTGCACTTTTATAATAATTAAATTATTTAAAAAGTTTCACAAATGCACATTAAGAAAAGTAAGAGTGCGATTTTTTTTAAACATTTTTTGTTTAACATAATGAATTAGTTGAACGCATTCAAACAATTAATCGATATTACCTCATTCATTATCAAACATATATCATACTACAATTCTCAGACGTAATATACAATTTTTTACACTTTTTTAACTATGAAATTATTTTAAATAAAATCGATTTAAAAATTATTACAACTGTAAATTAAAAAAATTAAGAGTGCGAATTTTTAAAAATATTTTTTTTTTATCATTATTAATTTATGAACAAATTTAAACAAAGAACAGTTATCAGCTGATTCCGTATCATACATATATGATACGAAATTTAACAGACTTAAAACAATTTTATTATTGCTTTCCAAGACTACACGATTCTACGTCGCGATCGAGGTCTAATTAATGAAAACGGTCAATACATCAGAGGTGGAGGCGTTGCATGTTTTATTTATAACTCATTAAAGTCTAAACTACTGTTTTCCTCAGAATCAAAAGACATCAACGACCCAGAATTCATGATTATTGATATCATTCCACAATCTGGTTCTCACATTCTTTTATCCTCAATCTACAGACGACCACAAGGACAATTACTGGACAGCTTTTATGTTCAATTTAGCAAATTATACCCACTCTATAAGAATATTCTTATCATGGGTGACTTAAATTGTAATCTCTTAAAATCAGATCGTCTTGCAAATCACCTAAAATCTTTTATCTCAGAATCTGAACTGTATTGTATACCTTTTGGGCCTACTTTTCATACTACTGAAACCAACTCTTGGCTTGATGTAATTTTAGTTGACAGTGCTGACAAAGTAAGTAATTATACAAAATCAACGTCACCTTTCATAGGCGGCCATGATTACCTATTCTGCAATTATAAATTTCAACTGAAAACAGCGTATGATAAACAAGTCAAATTTCGTGATTTCAAAAACTGTGACCTTAAGGCTTAATCAGAGACTTGAATCAACAACTAAACTTGACAAACATTGATCTGGAAGATTCCAAACCAAATGAACTCGTTGAGAAATTCATAAACTCAGTTACTACTTCGCTTGATAGATTTGCACCATATAAAATACGTAAACTAACTCGGCCCAGTAGTCCTTGGTTAAACTACGAACTGAAACAAGAATTTCATCAACGTGATAGCCTATATAAATGTGCTCGTCGTACCGGTAACACTAATCTTCTCACACTTTATAAGAAAAAGAGAAAAGAACTAAAAACTAAGTTGAAAGCAGCTAGAGATGCATACCTTAAACAAATTCTAGAAACCTCCACTCAGCAAACTAACATCTGGTCTAGTCTTAAACGCTTGGGCATCATCAAGATCAAAAATTCATCACCTCTTGACCATTTTGGAGCGGATGATTTAAATAAATTCTATGCAAGCATCGTTAAGAAACATCCATCATGTACTCGTGATTTTGTTAATAACCTACCATCTTTTGCCACTAGGAAAGTTGATAGTGTCTTTAAATGGTCACAAATAGACATCGTTGATGTCACGAAAAACTTGCAAATGACACTTCAAAAATCAAAAGGCAAAAGTCCTGATGGACTTGACCTCAAATGGCTGAGAGACTATATACCCCACATTTCATTGTATGTAATGGCCATCTTGAATTGCTCTCTTCATACTGGTTTATTCCCTGACGCTTGGAAATCGGTATTTATTATACCTCTAAACAAGAAAAATCCACCAACGACAATGTCCGATACTCGACCAATAGCTAATATATCACATCTTGCGAAGGTCTTCGAGCGTATTGTGGCAAACCAATTAATAAATTATCTCGAAACCAACAACATTCTAGATGAATATCAATCAGGGTTCCGTAAACACCACAGCACTCAAGCAGCATTGCTATTACTAACCGATGACATTCGCAAAGCTATTGATGGTGATGAACTAACCTACCTCATACTCTTCGACTTCACAAAAGCTTTTGATTATGTTAATCCCGAAATTTTGTTTATCACAATGTATGAAATGGGCTTCTCCATCGAGGTCATTTGCTGGTTTCAATCTTATCTCACGGGCAGATCTCAATCTACACTTGACATTGACTTCACTCCATCAAAAGAAATTGAAGGAAATACTACCTCTGGTGTTCCTCAAGGATCCATCTTAGGTCCAATCCTCTTCTTGATTATCATAAATGGATTATCTAAGCGATTAAAATATTCCAAACATGGTCTCTTTGCAGATGACAAATTTGCATATCTTCATTTTAAAATTTCTGAACTGAATGTTGCTGCTAATAAACTTATAACTGATGGTACTGCTATAGCAAACTGGGCTAAGGAAGTAGGCCTTGAAGTAAATTTTCAAAAGACCAAAGTCATGATCCTAGGGAGCAATAGGAAACTCAGACTTCTTCACAGCTGCAACCTCCCTCAAATTATTATTGATGGCAACATTATACCCTATGTGAACACAACAAAACATCTTGGAATTCACCTGACTAATAATCTCTCTTGGGATGTTCATGTAGCTCATATTACAAGGAAGGTCTATGCCACACTAAACTGTCTCAAACACAGAAAGAATATTCTCTCAACTTCTACGCGCAAACTTCTCATTACAGCAACCATAAATCCAATCATTGATTACTGTTCTTTAGTTCTAATTGATTCATCAAAAAAGCTAGATTATAAATTACAACGTCTTACAAATAACTCTATCAGATTTATCTACAACTTAAGGCGTGACGAGCATATTACTCCATATAGACAATCACTAAATTGGTTAACGATCAAATCTAAAAGACGTTACTATCTGGCTTGTTTTTTATATAAACTCCTCAAAACTGGTGCACCTAAATACTTAAGAAATCTCTTTGTGGATGAACCACCAGATATCAGAAGATCTGAAAGAATAGCCGCCAAATATAACAATAATTTCAAAATCCCAAACTTCACCAGCTTAGTCTATGAACACTCTTTTGTGGTATCCGCTATCCGACTTTGGAGGGAATTACCAATTGAAATAACTAACTTACTGAGTCTTGATACTTTCAAGACCAGTTCCTATGAATTTTTTCTTCACAAGGAACGAGAAGGCCAACCATGAACGTCTCACAAATTACCTAACTCAGTTTAATTTTTGGATCAACTTACTTACTAAAAAACTATTTTCTTTTGTGTTTGCTATCAAGAAATCTACCTGCTATCAGTCTTAAACAACAAATTAATCATATATACAAATAAAATTATTTCGTCTATCTACATAAATTATTCTTGTAAAGATTTGTTGAGTATATTACATACTAAAGTTTTCATTTTTCTTTATTGCTCATTACGTGTACTTTAATAAAATTGAAATGTATACTTTGCCATTTGGCCATTGCCTTGGCATTAAATCATAAATAAATAAAATAAAAATAGAATAAAATAAATTTTTTATACTTGTTAACTATCAAATTATCATAAAAAAGATTTATTCAATAAATATCACTTGTGTTAATTAAATAACATTAAAAGTTCAAATTTTTTGAGATACTTTTCTTAACATTTTTAATTGAGAAAATTTCAATATTTAACAGACGTCAGCTGATCTTAACTGTCAAGTGTAATCCGAAGGATACTTATTGGCTACAGTTTAGTAAATAATATTTTTTGTACACTTTGGCAGGTATAAGTGTAGGCTATAAAATATCTTTGTTTCATAGTAGCTTCCCATTCATTGAAGAGTTACTGTACGTTAATTTTATACGGTCTGTCGCACTGATTTTTCCCATCAAAAAAATGTCAGGATCGAAATTTCAGTTGCGTCCAATATTCTGATTTTTTTTTTCGTTACTGAATAATTGTTCGACAATATTTTTAACATTATTTTCAGATTCACCACTGGTTTTTTTATGGCTATGAAATTGCGAGCTTTAATTTGTGTGCTTTAAAATTGTTTCTGTTATTTCCTGTGCGAGAGCCTTAACTTTAAGAAAAGCTTCGTTTGACTATTTTGATGTTTACTAATAAACGTTAATACTTGATTATATTTTTCTCCGATAAAACACCAATCTTTATCACAACAACACTAACGCTCTTCATCATAACAACACTAACGCTCCAAAATGTCCAGCACAGATCATAATTGTTGAGTTATATTGTAAGAATTAATGCTATTGTTCAGCGCAAGTAAACAAGTTGTTGCTATCGTTTTGTTACATCTTCAGCTACTTTGCGAATACTTTCGGGATCATAACAATTAACATTTACTAATGCATTCACTTTATGCTTAACTTAAGCAGTTGCAGTGTGTTGACAATCGGCCATAAATAAACTCCAATTTGATTGAAAACTTGAGCAAGTTCTCAACCTTATTGCAAAACTAGAAATGAAAATTTTTTATGTAAATCCATCTATCATTGTGAACACGATACATCTACAAAGAAATAAAATAAAATATTATAGTTTAGGTATACTTTAAATGATTATAGGTTATGTATTTACTTACTTGAAGGTAAATTTCAAAAATTGTTCATTGAATAATTGTCTTAACGTTAACATTATTTTATTTTTCTAAACAAATTATGGATGGTACAGGTATGATGGTACAGGTACCTCTACCCTTCATAATAATGATAATCACCAGTCCACCAATATTAATGATAAAAATGGAGTAAACAGTAAATAAATAAAAAGTGCGTACACAATATTACCTTTACAGTACAGATACTTATACACACTCCATCATATATATGTTCAACAAGTTAAGTAACTTGAAATAAATTGTTGAACAAGTTGCAATAATTTGAATTTCCTGGGACTTTTATTTAAGGCCGAATGTTTACGGATCCGTATGTGTACAAATCTGTATGTGAATAGCTCCGTATTATACACGCGACATTTTCAAATGAAAATTTGAATTTCCAGGGGCTTTGTAGCGCTCCTTAGACCGCACACCGTACCGTAGGTCATCAGTAGTACACACAGTCGTTGATTGATAATAAATATCCAATTCGCACTGCATTACTTATGAAAAGATAACCTGAGCAAGACCTGCGATATGTACTGGATCTGATAGATTATTTTTCTATTGGAACTTCGCAAGGATAATTAGGCTTCATCACTTGAAACTGGGTTATCTTCATACAGCTCTGTCATCAGTCGATGTTTTTAAATATATATTTTTATATTTACAATATAAACAATATATGGAGCGTAGAAGTTACTTCTACCTTCTACAAAACAATAACATTGTGTTTATATGAACGCATGCGCAAAAAGTGACAGGTTCAAACCTTATGGGTTATATTCATGCAAGCGTCCAGAATCTCATCGTAATGATGACATCACAATAATCTTTCGCCAGTGTAAATTATTTATTACGATTTTAAACTAAATAATAATATTATTACGTAAAAAACAATTATTACTGGTAATATTGAAAAAAAATGAAAATTTATATAGCAGCTATTTATTATTCAATTTTAATCATTTTTTCAACGAATAAATTCAGCAAAAAATTTTTAAAAAATCGACTTGTAAAAATTTTTAAAAATTGAAAATGCAATTTTTTAAAAATTATTTTTCGGAAAAAATTTGTTTGTTAAAAAAAATTGAAAAATTATGAAGAACTGCTAACTTTAACGTCATAAAAATAGAGAGCGATATCCAAACGTTACATACGATAAAAAAAAATAAAAAAATGCAGATAATTGATGACATTAAAGTTAACAGTCACTTAACAACTTTTTAATTTTATTTAATCAAAAAATATGTTCCAAAAAAAATTTTTTTTTAAAATTGCATTTTTTTAAATTTCTATATGTACATTTTTTTTCTATAATTTATCTGTTATAAAATTATTAAATATGTGCTAAATTAATTTTCATAGATAATTGAGAGTCCAAATTCAGTTTTTTATTTACGCATAATTAATTCATTAATAAAAATTTCAGTAGAGCAATTTCATTTTCTGAAGGAGCATTCCAGAAGCATTTAATTGTTATTACTACCACTTGGTGGCAGGTCGATAGCCACTTTCTGGATGTGACGCATGCGTCGCAATTTAAATTTGCATTGCTTTTTTATTGACTTTACTCTTCATAAATCTTCATATTAATTCCTAAATTTCTATCTACTTCAATATAATGATTATATTTCAATATTTAGAAAAATTATAAAATGAAAAAAAATTTACGAGTCATTTAGGCACGATGAATCGTACTGTATATTTTTTGGTTGGATTTATAACAATAATTCGCCAATAAACAAAACAACAATCGATGCGTTTTTTTTTTTTAATATAGCTATCTGCTTTCGCAGCGTTTCTTAGTTAACTATTGACTTCCCCATAACCATAAATTATTGGTTAGTTAATTAAATAGATTCATAAATTAAATAAATAAATAGAGAAAATGAATAAAATATAAAAATATAAAAAAAAAATAATTAAATAATAGTTAATAATATAAATTAATTATCTGTTGATAAAATAATGTTAGCAGCAATAATTAAAACTGTAATTAAAGTGTCCTCTAACAATAAAAAAGTTTTGTGCATTCAATACGTTTTACGAGTGTTGATATTTTTTTTATTGTGAGCTATTTTAAGCAATAAACATGGGACGGAAGGTGAACAAAATATCAAAGCATTCAAGAAATCATAAACGAATGCAAGCGTAAGTATATGATTCATATTCTTTTTTTAGAGAATATCTTAGATAAGTTTTAAAAAATTTTTAAATATCAGTCACAGCCTTTTTCAGGTAAATTTCTTTATAAATCTATCTGTTGTAGCCAGTCTCATAATTTTAAGAAAATTTTATCATGCATAATGTTTCATTTCATCGAGTAATATCAAAAAATGGCATTGGCTCAAAATTATATATATATATATATATATATATATATATATATATATATATATATATAATTTAACGCGTCATGTCTGCAGGATTGCGTTTACAGTTTTTAACCGATCTTTATGAAATTTTCAAAATATTTATTGGCGTGATAACGTTTTATAAATTGATGAACACCGGCAGCACCCACGAAAAATAAAAGTGTCCCGTTTTGTCTAAGCCTGAGCGTGCAAGCGAGAGCGCGCAACAAGCAATAGAGCCACGATCGGTCCGAGCGTTTGCTTGTGACACATGTATCTCTCTTTTCGCGTAACGTCTGAGCTAGCACAATAATGTTCCATAACTATTTGTTTGTGATTATTTTTAAACAAATTATTTTTTCAAAAACTGTAAATAATAACTGAAAATTAAAACTAATTTTGTTAATAATTAATATTAGTTATAAATAAATAAATTAATAATAATTATAAACGATATTAATTTATAAAATAATTAATATTAATTATAAATAAAGATAATTATATCAATTATCAAATTATTATATCAATTTTTGATTAATAATGTATCATAAGTCCTTTTTTTTGTTGAAATAATTTTTAAATATTTAAAAGTTTTTAGTTTTTAAATACAAAATAATGATAATTCAGTGATAAAAATTCAATTCAATTCATAAAATTATGGAATTTTTCATCAATATTTCTTTGTTTCACGCGGTTCGCAACATTCGACGCAGTTTTTTGAATTCTATGATATATTACTGAACACGAATTGATCAGACCGAAAATTTTGGAGAAATTTGAAAAATTCACTTTTTCTGAACAACGATAACTCAAGAACCAATCAAACGATTTCGATGTTCTTGGAGAAGATCGACGTGGTTTTTTGAGCTCTGATAGTTATATTGTTACATCAAAAACAATCCAGGAAAAAATGTCGGAGTTATGCAAAAAAAAACTTTTTTTTCGATTTTCTTTCGTTCACGATATCTCTCGAACGAATCAACCGATTTTAACCGGATTTGCGGCGATGGACGTGGTTTTTCAAGGTTAAGAGCTTACTTATTTTTGGAATTTATCGATTAAGCCGTTTAAAAGTTATTTCACAAAAACCACCTTCAAAAGAAAATTTTTTCTTACTATTTTTGAGATTTCTCAAAATTTCTCAAAATCTATCGGTCCGAATCGGTTCAAATTCACAGGAAATCTAATCTAGAGGAAACTCTTTAGAACACCGTTTGATAGGTTCCGATCGGTTAAGTCGTTCGAGAGTTATAAGCGATTCACATACTCATACACACACATACACACAGACATAGTGACAACATTGCGGGGGTAGTTCACACCTTAAAACGTCGAGATCCGATGAAAACTCGATTTTCGAAAAACGTGGTAAAATCAATAACTTCCCGATTTTTTTAAATTTTTAATTTTCTTAGCGGGAAGTTAAAAAAAACGCTGTTCGGCCACAACCAAGAAGGATAGGTAGATCTCTTGGATTTATAATGAAAAAAATATGCAATTTAAAGACGAAATACGAGAAATAATTTTTTATTTCCCGATCTACGATATCAATAGATTAAAGCTATCTTTTACGGCTAAAAAATTATTTGAAGATAAAGGCTCGAAATACATTTATTGGAAAATTTTTTTAAATTCTCAAAGTCTTGAAACGAATTAAAAAAATAATCAAAATTAGACAAACAATAGCATAAATTAAAGTTAATTACGTGAAATTTATAATAAATTTGATAGATTGGATTTATTTTCCATGGTTTGAAAATTATTTTCATATAAATGACAATAAATTCAAAATTTGTTGAAATTAAAAAAAATTTTATAACACTCAAAACCTGCAAAGTAACCGACTTATTTTACTCATCTTCGAACTATATCTTGGTATTGATCCATAGAATATGTCCACAAAATTTTATAAAGATCGATTCAGAACTGTGGGCGCAGTTCTTTCGACATGGCGCGTTACGTCGTATATATACATAAACACATATATAAACTTTTGAGCTAATGCTATTTTTCGACCTTACTCGACGAAATGAAACATATTATGATAAAATTTTCTTAAAATTATGACATGAGACCGACTAAAATAGATAGATTTCTAAAGAAATTTGTCTAAAAAATTAAATTTTCTAAAATTACATTTTGTTAAATTTTCAAACAAAACAAATTGATTGAAATCAGTGTAAAATTTTGAATTTTTCAAATATCTTAATTTTTTTGATTATTCTATTATCTATTCTTGTATTGATTTCGCAAGCTATCTATTCCACTTTTCACTAAATTTATGCTTAAAATCCTCGAAAACATAACATAACTTTCATATCTTTCGAGCTGTTTAACATATAATTTTTTGATTTATCGTTAAGGGTTTTAATTTATTTTATTACTTCACAGACGGAAACTAAAACGTGAGGCACAACTATGGGAAGAAGCTCGGGTGAAACTCGTTGAAGCTGGGGTAGCTGATGACATTGAAGATGATGTGGTGATCGATATTACTGAGTTTAATGTCATGGAAGTTGATTCCAGCGGAGATTCAGTATACGGTACAGTGCAGAACAACGATGGAATTTCCGAAGCTAGTGATGCAAGTAAAGTTACCAGTAATATTATACTAAGTAGTAGCTTATTGGGTGATCTCGAAAGATTGCCTCAGAATAATTATCAAGATAACTCAAATACGTTTGAGAATCGGAGTTTTCGACAGTCTACTGACGTCGATATATCTGGTCTTGATAAATCAAATTCTAATAGAGATAAACATGCTTGTATTGCTTCTGTAGAAAATGCTAGAGATATCATTTGCGCTAACAGCCAGGAATTAGATTTTCAGGCAGTTGAACTGGATGATATCGAGTATTCTAAAAGTCAAGTTGCCTCTGTATCATTAGAGATTTCGAAAAAACGAAATCCTAGTGAATTAGAAACACTTAGACTTGGTAGTTTGAATTTAAACTCATTTTGTAAGCCTTCATCTATTGTAGAAAAAGATACGCTGCCACATGAGATTTCGCAGATATCTTGTGATACTGAATTTTTATCTTGTGATACTGAAATCAGTAATGGCGAAATTTCTTTCACTACAATAGATGATAACGCTTCGCAAGAAACTCATGATACAGATTATTTATCATGTGATGAGCTTACGGATGATGGAGTACCAATTGTATTGAACAATAGTCATGAAAATAATCAGAATAACAATGCGTTTGTTAATGCTGATGATAATCCGATTCATTCTTATCCTGACAATGTTTCACAAGAAACAAATTCTCAGCAAACTGATGATAACTCAGATAATAATGTTGATAATTCAGATAAGAATGTTGATAATTCAGATAAAACTGTTGATAATTCGAGCCAGTCACTTCCGGCATCTGGTAATACGAGTGCTTCTGTTATTTCTGGTCGTCGCATTTTTGAACCTATGTTCTATCACGAACAACTGAAAAATTTCGGTAATGCTGAGAACCATACTTCCAATTGTTCTAGACTTCTAGAGAACATTGCCATAACTGAGTCTTATGATATCGGCTTAAATACTTTGATATATTTCAAGTGCCTTCAATGTCAGATGATTAAAAAAGTTTATACCAATCCACCTAAGCCTACTAATGCTTTTACTATTAATGAAACTTCTGTATTAGCAGTTTTAAGAACAGGTAGTACTTTTACAGCTTTTCAAACCATATTAGCTATATTTGATATACCGTCCATATCACATAATACTTTCCGTAAATATCAGGAAAAATTCAACAATTTAATTGATGATACTCTTGCCGATGAAATGAAACAAAATGCATTGGACGAAGCAAGAATTGCTATCAGTAAGGGTGATGTCACCTCTGATGGTATTCCCATTATTAGAGTAATTATGGATGGCAGTTTTGGTAAGCGGAGTTATGTAGGCGGAAAATATGATTCCCTTGGTGCTGCTGTAGGTGTAATCGGTCAAGCTACTCAGAAGCTGATAGATATTGAAATTTTAAATAAATATTGTCAAGTATGTAAAATTGCTGAAAACCGTGGCATAAAACCGCCAAAGCATACGTGTTTTCAGAATTATGATAGGAATCTCAGTTCTGGAAGTATGGAATCTGCTGGTGCTGTAAAAATATTTCAAAGAAGTATTGAGAAAAATGGCTTGATTTACATAACCGTGATTAGTGATGATGATAGTAGTTCTTATAAAGCTATCCGCGTTGCTGATCCATACCATAAATATGGCATTACCGTAGAAAAAATAAAGTGTACCAACCACATGTGGCGTAGATTTGGTACACATATTAATGAAGCTTCTAATGCAAAAGCGATAAAATCGCACGGCGTCGGTGTTTTACGAGACAAAATTAAAACTAGTGCGATCAAAATGCGCAAAGTTGTTACGTATGAAATCGATTTATTAACAAAAGATTTGAATTTAGATAAACTACTCAAAAGTGAAGATGAGCTTCAACAATTTAAAGAAAAAGCTGAAGAACTACAGAAAAGCATAAAACTTGTTCATCATCACGTTTTTGGTAATCATGAAAAATGCCCTCTACATTGGGCTGATCGTTGTGATCGTTCAAAACCAAATTTCGTTATAAAATTAATTGAGTATGGTTTATCAGTAGGAGTAGAAAAAGTTTTAGAAAAATTTAGCTTAAATGCTACTCATTTACTCCATAAACTTACTACTAATGCCATTGAACAATGCTTTTCTATTGTTGCCAAATACATTACTGGCAAGCGATGCAATTATTACAGTAGAAGTGGTTACCAAGATCGAGTGAATGTAGCTGCTATTGATCAGAGTACAGGTACTCCTTTGAGCAAAATTTTTAGCCACAGCAAAGTTGATGTTCCTCAAAGAGTTAGCAAAATTGAAAAAGAACACGTTTTGCAAAGACTTCGCAATAAAAAATACCGCGAAACTAACAAAAAGAATAAACATCAAAACCGATGCCAAGGTACTGATAAAGATTATGGTCCTAACGCCGCTCAGCCAGATTTAGCTGAAACAGACCCACAACTTTATCAGCAGCAAAAAGAAGCTCATAATGACAAGCTTCGTGAACGGCAAAAAAATCGTGTTGTTCTTGAAAAAAAAACAAAAGATGAAATAAAGTATGGTGAACCTCATGCTTTTGAAACAGATATGATTCCTTCTAATTTTTTTGGAAAAATTTGTAAAATGGCAAAAACATCGTCTTGTATACCTGTTGTTAACAATATATGTAATCCAGTTGTGTATGATGATGATCAGCTCGAACTTATGGAAAATCAGAGGGCTAAAGCTCTTCAAGATTTGGAATCTAAAATTGGAAGTGTAATTTCACGTTGCGGTTTATTCATTTCTACAGATGAAGAATCCTTTTATTTATGTGCTCGGCCTGATGGTACAGTTGAAGATGACTCTATTGTAATAGTTTGGAATATCTCTGAAGATGAGCAAAAAAGTGCTGATGAAGCATTAAAAAGCAATAGAAATCTTACTAATTTATTTGCCTCAGATTTCCCTGAACAAATTAATACAACTCACCCAATGTATTATAATATTCAGGGACAGCTTCATGTCTGTGGTAAACAATATTGTCATTTTGCTGTTTATACACCATTAAATTTGAAAGTAGCTGAATTAATTATAAAAGATGATGTTTTTTGGGATACTCAAATGAAACAAAAACTAAGTAGTTTTTACTATCAAGTTTTAATCGATGAAATTATAGATAGTAGATTGGATCGAAATATGCCAATTCGCGAAGCTCCATCTACTATCGAAGCTAGACGTGAAAAAGCTAAAAGAGAATTTGAAAAATCAGCTGATCAAGCTAAAAAATCAACTGATAAAGCTGAAAAATCAACTGATCAAGCTAAAAAATCAACTGATGAAGCTGAAAAATCAGCTGATGAAGTTGAAAAGTCATCCCAAAAACGAAAACAATCTAAGCAATTAGAGAAAAAACAATCATAACCGAAACAACCACCGCAAAAACTGCTGAGACTATCGAAAACTTTTCGAAATTCGGAAATGGATGGGTATGACAAACGAATTGTCGATGGTTATCGTCAACAAATTTTTAAAAGATGTAACTATGATTATAGGATGAATATTTTAAGTGACAACAGTTACTTAGATGATTTATCTATATCTTCTTTCCTGTTATTACTTGAAGACGAAGGTTTTACTTTTCAATTTCCAATGACGATTTTCAATCCTCTAAAGCCTTCAACTTCAAATAATGACTTACAAATCTTTGGTGGTCATCCCAGTCATCCACATTGGTATTGCTTACATTTCGATGGTCACAATGTTTTCATTTATGACAGTTTAGGCAGTGGCAATTTTGAAAAGTTGACCGAAGTTGAAAAACACTATATACAAGTTCGCTATCCTAAACAAGTCGAAGAAAAACGAGTAGTTTTTAAAAATGTTACAAGTCAGCCAGATGGAAGTACCTGCGGCGTGTACGCTGCTGCATATGCAACAACGATCGCATTAGGTGGTGATCCGTCTGATTTTGTTTATTCTCAAAATTCAAAAGAAATGCGAGAACATTTTTACACTCATATTATTCTAGCAAGAAAATTAGTTCATTTCCCAAGTACTAGGAAGAATTAATACTTTTGTGATACACATTAATAGAAAAATAAATTATCGTTACGTGTTTCTGCTAGATTTTCTGGGATGCTCTAACATTCAATGTACAGTTTCAGGATAAAGACAGTGAAATTGCAGAAGGTATTTATAGATTACCCAAGTGCAAACTGAGGAAAAGTCTAAAATAACATTGCTTGCAACTACTATTCTGACAAAGTACCCACTCTTACAGATAAAAAATTAGATAAAACGCGAGTACAAAGCCTTATCGATGAGTTCTAATTATCGCGTTGTAACATCTAAAACAGTTAATTCGTATTTCATGCAAAATTGCGAGATTAAATAAACAGTCTGAAATTCTACCAATTCAACGAAAAATCGATACTTATTCGATTGATGTTATTGTTGATGATCTTATAAATTGTCTGTTATGAATTTTCTCTGTTTGCAAATAATTTAAATTTATAAAATATAGGTGGTCTAAGGCAGAACGTATCAATTGAAAATAATTTTGAATATTTTCTTTGTATTTTAACGTTCAGGACGAAACCACATTCCAAACAAGATATTGAGATAATTAGAGTCAAAGAATCATTTTCA
>NC_058158.1:20562471-20639978 GCF_020080835.1 Cotesia glomerata | reverse complement strand
ACTCTTACAGATAAGAAATTAGATAAAACGCGAGTACGAAGCCTTACCGATGAGTCCTAATGATCACGTTGTAACATCTAAAACAGTTAATTCGTATTTTATGCAAAATTGCGAGTTAAATAAACAGTCTAAAATTCTACCAACGCAACGAAAAATCGATACTTATTCGATTGATGTTATTGTTGATGATCTTATAAATTGTCTGTTATGAATTTTCTCTGTTTGCAAATAATTTAAATTGATAAAATGTAGGTGGTCTAAGGCAGAACGTATCAATTGAAAATAATTTTGAATAATTTCTTTGTATTTTAACGTTCAGGACGAAACCACATTCCAAACAAGATATTGAGATAATTAGAGTCAAAGAATCATTTTCAATATAAATAACCGTCATAATTTTCATGAGAATTCATTTTTTTGTTAAGAATGTATTTTTTTTTCCTCATTGAACTATTTTAAAACAAATTAGATTATATTGATATTGAAATTCATAAGAAAAGAAACAACCCGAGTCGAAATATGAAGTGTGATTCCAACGTCTCCAACTCTCTGATTTGGCAAATGTAAAATCAATGTTTTAGAAGCATAACATACATGAATTTCATTTTGTAAATAGAAAAAACGTAAATTAAACGTAATATTTTCACTACAGTGAAAATCCGAAATGGTTTCGAAATTCCAAAAATTTTATAAAGATAGAAAAAACGATTTACTTCAACCAAGTAAAGAATTCTCCTCAAATTTTTTTTCATGATTGAAGAAAATTGCACGCCTCATGAGCGAAGCGTTGAGGTAGTGCTCTACTCTCGACATGACTAAAAAAGTAGTTTTCCCGAAACTGATATTGATTTTTTTCTAATTATATCGCACTTATAGGATAATATAAGTGCACTTATATTAAGTTAAATAATATGTCAGGCACAGCAAAATATATTTTAATAATAATTATTTTGTTTAACATAGTAAATAATAACATTAAAAATAATCTTTTCTGGACATCCATATGTCTGTATTTATGAATCCGTGTATGTGACAGAGAAATTGCTAGAAAAAATAATCCTACCGGGATAATTTTTTATTATCATCAAATATAAAACACTAAGGATTTTTAGTAGATTTCATAATCTAACTATTGCATTGGTCCTCATGACGGAACTTTTAAAAAATTTTGCTATATTTCAAATATACTCGTCGAGCTGAGTCGGAAAATACATATGGTTCAAAAGTTTATATATATATATATATATATATATATCGTCACGACGATAGCGTCGCCAATTTACAACGGATCTCTACCAAACTCAACATACTTATTCTACAGATAAATACCAAAGTCAAGTTCGAAGATGAGCTTAATCGGTCAAATAATTTAGAAATACCAGGATTTCAAAATTTTGAAAATCATAAAAATTCATATTTCTTCACTTTCGAACTCGAATAACTTTTGAATGGGATAACTTATTGCAATTCTGTGAATTGCATCTGAAAGCTCTTTAAATAAGCTTTGATATGAGTACCAGGTCATATGTGTAGTCTCAAAATTATGCCCCATTCCCCTATGCAGATTATGAAATTTGCTATTGCACTGGTTTTAGTATTTGTCCGTCGATATATATTTTTGTCAATTGCATATAAGTTAAAAGACCTAGTTCTGTATACAATCTTCGTTATATTTTTTTCTATTCATGATGAAATCTACATCCATTTCGGCTGCCGAATGGTCTTTTTTTTTCAATTAATATGAGCGTTCAATTCACTGTCGTTTAACTATTATTTATAAAAATGATATGATACGACTGCGTATTTGTTTATCTATATATACATTTTATTATTTTTTTTCGTCTTAGAGTTATGGAGCCATCAAACTATCGCAGAGTTTTCTGTATTTTATTATTTTGTTTTTTTGTAAAATTAAAATTTAATTATTGTTAAGAAACTAACAATAAATTTAGCTGTCACTTCAGAATTTTTAATTTTTTCAAATTACGTTAAAAGAAGAATACCATATTTAAACTAAATGTTTGTTATTGAAATGATAAAATTGATAAATTGTATTTTAAAATAATTTATTGATTATGATGATAACTGATCAATACTTTTTTTATTACGTATTTTATATATATTTCATCTTCTGAGTAAGCCTGAAAAAAATGTGTTAATTTTTTATTACATATATTAATTATTATTATTAATTGATGATAATCAATTACAAAAAAGAAATTTTATGTTAATTCTGATGAAGACTACCCTGGAAAAAATTATCAGACCTAACCATGCCTGTTCATGTATGATTAGGCCTGAAATTCGATCTGACTACATTTTTAATAATATTGCTGCTTATTTGTATTTTTCTGTCTCTATTCACATTTATTTGTTAAGCAATTTTTAGTTGCATTATTAGAGTGCCAATGAAATCAAATTTTATAAACCAGTTGCATTTCACCATGCACGCTAGATGTCAAAAGCGATTTATTCGCTGAAAATATATATTTTTCGGGACATTTTCGAGTTAGATCTTGAAACGCAACAAAATGTTTTGGATATTTGTTCATTCATAGTATTTATTTATGTATCATTTTGGTTTTTGGCACCTCTTGCAGCATCAGCTCTATACCAAGATATAAATTATATAAAGACTGTATCATTACAGGACGACCGTTAAGAAAATTTCTGAGGCAGTATTGCACAAATTCAAAAACCATCAGTGGTGTTCAACCGGTGAAAAAGCTGATTTGACTTTTTTCGATTCAAATACATAACTTTACGTAAAACGAAAAATGATGAAGACAGTTGGGTTCTGCAAGGCATATTCCAAGAAAATTATGAAATTTTTTTTATCGAAAGATAAATATATTAACAATTTACTACCAAAATTTCCGATCGATTCACCATACCGTTTATGAGAAATTAATTTTCGGAATTGCATCATTTATACGCAGAGGTATAGAGAGATCGTAAAGTTAGTATGAAATCTTCCATTCCACTCGAGTGATGCAAATAATTTCATACTATAGTATAAAACTTCCTACTATAGTATATAACTTCACATATAAAAGTTATATAACTTCACCATCTTTCTATACCTTTTCGTGTAAATGTTGCAATTTCGAAAATTCATTGCTTAAAAACAATGTGGTGAATTGATCTGAAATTTTGGTGATGAATCATGAATATTATTATCTTTCAATAAATAAAATTTCATAATTTTCTTGAAATATGTCTTGCAGGATTCAACTACGTTAAATTATTAAAATGTGATGAAAATTTCGATTTTGATTCCCCCTGAACGCTATATAGTTAATGCAGATAATGAAATTATCAATTCAAAAAAAAAGATATTGATTTCTTTCTTAAATAAATTAATTTTTATTAATTCAAATTCGATGAAAATTTTTTTTTTTGATTCAACATAAATAAAAAATTGCTAGAGATTAACTTTGAGACATGAGCCACCAATAATTATTGTTTGGAAGGATTAGACATTGTTAATAATCTACAATTGTTAACGATGTAGCCGAAAGAGCGCTTCGATGAACTCAAAAATACATCAACAATTTAACGCATAAAAAAAAACAAAAACAATATTTAGTGCAAATTATTCATGAAAACAAAAACAAACAAATTTATAAATACTTATCATAATGTGACTAAAAATTGCTTAACAAATAAATGTGAATAGAGACAGAAAAAATACAAATAAGCGGCAATATTATTAAAAATGTATTCAATACATCGTATTGTTAACGTCACTGTAACTATTAATCATTTTGATAGAATTTTTGGAACATTTATAGATAAAATAAATGATTATAACACAAAAAACTTTACAGCAAGACTGCAAAACTATGATAATAACTATAAACACAAATTTAACCACAAATAACTTCTAAAGGAATGATTTTATCGAAAAATTATAAGAAAACTTTTTCGTAGAGCATTCAATTTCTCATCAGAATATGCACTGATCATAATCGTGGTGACATTTTTTTTGAAGAAAAAAAAATAATTGCAAAAAGTTCCAAATTCCCATGTTATTTAAATGGGAAATGTAACTCGACTTCGGCACGGTTCAATTTGGTAATTAAGAGCTTATTTGGGTAAGATATTTTTTTTTAGGTCAAGAACTAAAAATCCAGGGGGCGATCGCGAAAAAAAAGTCAACTTGGGAAATAACGGACACCCTAATATAGATACACATTTCACATTGGCTAATGGCGGCATTTATTTTTCTTTCAATTAATACACTTTCATTACTAGGGCAAGTGTCAATTTTCTTTAATTAAATTCATCACTAATATATATTCTTTCATCTATAAATATTTTAAAAATATTCACCGACAGTTTTACGAGAAAAATACAGAAATGTATCAATGTCTGGAGGTTACCCCATAAAACTAATTTGAAATTGCTCAACTTTGAAGTTAATTATTTATTTAAATAATCTGGCAATCTCTTTCAAATTTTCGGAATTTGTTTAGACATATTTAAACTTCATATTAAAAAACATTCAAGCCTTTTATCGAAAGTTGTATTGATGTTCTTACTTTCTTAACCCTTCAGTACCGTCGCTATGAGAATTTTACTCACGCAACAACATTCAACTTATAGGATGTCGCTGCAGTGCAAGTGAGACACTAAAAAGAACGTGGGTACTGAAGGGTTAATTTTAAAAAGTAAAGAAAAAAATTTTTTACAAAAAAAATACAAGGTTTAGAAAATCCAAAAGTACACGCCTCATAATCTCATTTTCCTATATTTCAAATTGATTAAAATAAAATGAAAATTAATTCAGCAGATATTTGATAATTTTAACAATTTTTGTAACAATTCAATTATTACAAAAGAAGTTAGAAAAAAAATTGACATTAAGAAATTTTAAAAAATTAAAAATGCAATTTTTTCAAAATAATTTTTTAAAACAAATTTTGTTAAATATTAGTTTACTCCTTTTTTATTTAAATGTTACTTTTGTTATTTGTTATTTCTTTTATTACTTTTAAATAGTTACAATTTTTTTTTTATTTTATTTGTCTTTTCATTTTAAATTTCGCGCGGTACTTTAAACTGATTATGCGCACTAAGTGTGCGCAGCATCAGCTGTCATGCATGTCGGTAGAACATTTAAGGATACGGATATATATACAAACACTCATGTTTTTTTTTCATTGATTTTAGTTTTTCATTATTAACAATTAAACAACTTTAAATAAGATGACCATCTTCAATGGTGATCTCCGCATAGTTGACGCCAACTCAATAAAAAAAACTGTTTGAATTTGTGAATTTTTACGTAAGTTATCGTGTTTCAAACGGAAAATTGTGTTGATTGACAGGAATTTTCTTTTAATTATTTTGATATTTTTTTCTGGTTCTATTATATTAAATTGATATTTACCAGTGATAGAATTAATCTACATTAAATTATCTATCGAATGATGCGCAAATTAATTAGACTACGTGAATAACCAATCGTGTAATTAATTAAAAAGTTGTAAAATCGAGGCAAAATAATAATAATAATTATTGTTATCTAATGTATTTAGGTAATAAATAAAAACATTTATTTAAGATATATTGATGTTTTATTTATGAAAGTAGTTACAATATTTAAAATTAATAGTTAATTGAAATTAAGTTATTTAAAATTGATGCTGAGCTGTGCACTTTGCAAAAATTGCTGTAATAATTGCTGCATAAGCTGTTCCCGAGTGAGAATTTGTGGGAAGTTGAATTGTCCTGCATGAGGTATGAATGCATTAGAGTGCTGCAGCAGATTAATCTGATTAATTAAGGATTGTTGTTGCATTTGTTGCTGTACGAGCGAATGGTGAAATAATGTTCGTGCAGAAACAGGTTAATATTGAGGTACGATAGACTGGGGTTCTATTTTGTGCATCTGTTGAATGTATGGTTCAGTATTAACTGCACGAGGAACGTTTGCTTGATACAGGAGTACTGGAGGATTGGGCGTTTGATGTGCGTTAGCCTGATGAGCAATTGGCTGATGTGTGAGTATTTGACTTGTTGATTGACCGTGGCTTGAGAAGTTGACTGTTTTTTTAACAGTCGCTTCATATTTTTTTTTAGGTTACGATTCTGTTTTAGAATACCTTTATACTTTAAATCTAGAGCAGAAGCTTCGCCAGGCACTTGAACAGAAGCTGCATCAGGGACTTGAGCAGAAGCTGCGCCGGGGACTGGAGCAGAAGTCGGAGCCGGAGCAGGAGCCGGAGCTGGAGGAGCAGCTGGGAGAAGTCCAGGGGCTAAAGCTGGAGCTAGTCCGGAGGCTAAAGCTAAAGCTGGAGCTGGTCCGGGGGCTAAAGCTAGAGCTGGTCCGGAGGCTAAAGCTGGAGCTGGTCCGGGGGCACAAGCAGGAACATCCACCACTACGTTGGCGTAAGTTCTTGGTCCTTGTGTACCTCGTCCTCGTCCTCTTCCTACACCCTGGCCCCGAGTGCTTTTCATTCTGAGCGTTGCTTTACCTGTTAAAAAAAAAAAGGGAGTTTTTAGTAATTTTGATAAAATAATTATATTTATTATGAAATTATTTACTTAGCGTAAAATAGTTTCATGTATATTTAAATTTTCTTAACAAATTAATTATAATAATTATATTTTTAAGAAATTTACATCTTTACTTTTTTTTTTTAATTCACCACTGTGGAATTTTAGACAGAAAATTTTTTTACAATCATTCAAATGTTATAAAAATATACTATATTATTGTTATTTTATTATTTTATGTAATATTCTTGTAATTATTTATGCAAAACTTGATAATAATTCTAATCACACAATTTAATTTAACTAAGTATCAAAATATTAATTAAAAATTATTACTTACCACGAGAACGTGCCGGATTCATTTTTTTTATTTTTAAGATGTCGGACAAACACGTAAAATTAATATTTTAAGCTTAATAATCCAAATGTGGTCATTGATGCCTGGTGTACTTAAGTTAGCCCCTTATACTGACTTACACAGAGTGCCAACTTTAGTACAGGATTGATGACCACATCTCTATATACATCGTCGGTAGTAATATTTATGACACTGAAATTTGCCAACATCTAAAAATTTTTATAATTTTTTTTTTTTTAATGAATAAATTGCTACAAAAAATTAAAAAAAAAAATTTCATGTGTCAAAAACTCGAAATAATATGTGCAATATCCTTAAAATCTATTTTAATTCTTATTTGATTAATGAAAAAAAAAAAATTTTTAATTTCGCTAACTTCAGCTAACTTCAGCAATTTGAATTCTATTGGATTAGAAGAGCACACCATAAACAATGCTATTGCCTTAACCGTTCATGACTTTTTGATTTTCTCACTTGCACCACACCATATGAATATTTGCTATAGTGTGTTAACGTCACATGCGTATGAGTCTATATAAACAAAAATGTTATTTTTTTATGGAGGTCGGAAATTATTAAAGTATTGAGAGTAGAAGTAATTAAAAAAATAAATAAATAAAATTTAATTTTCATATAAATATGTCTCAACTTGATTAAGTGACTGTGTTTATCATTTTATTATAAATTTGTGTGAAAAATATTAAGTGAAATTTGAAGAAAGAGTGCTGTGAAGAATTCACCGGGGACATAACCTTACAAGTGAGTTGTCAGAATTTTTTTGGATTAATATAAAAAAAAAATATCAAAGTCTATGGGTGAACATCTTGAACGCGGATAATGCAACCGCAACCTATCTTGCTAAACAAAAATAACACGGTGATAACAAGAATGGTTTCTCGTGAGTGCGAGGAAGTCAGTTTCCAAACTCCAGTGACTACGGTCGAGCATCCGAAGACAAACGAGGAGCTAATTTTAGTGAAGAAAAAAATGTGAGTGACTCTGGCGTCCTCTGTGGTTAAAGCTGTATTTAATATATAGCGATCCAAAAATGATAACATACACGCGAATGCTTAACGACCTGGTGTGATAATTACTAAGCACAGATCCTCATATTGGGTGTGAAAATTCTGTAGTCTTTACCAGGGTGAACCCTGGTGGTGCTTCGATGAGTCCAACCGTCTTGAAGAGCGCATGCTCTCTGCAGTCTTGCAGCAAGTCCAGACCATCCAGGAAACGCTGAAGAGCCAGATAGAAGGTAGAGAAATAAGAAAACGATGACTTAGTGTCTGGAATTGGTAGGCAAGCAGCCTAAAGTATCGGTTAATAAGGCGATATTTATTTCAATGCACCTTGGGTATGCTGGACGATCTAATTTAACGGATAATCTTAATAAATTATTCAGGTCGCTTGCTATAACAACTCTTGACAGGCAGCAGATTGCTCATGTCATATTGTTTAGTCAATGATTCAAGATTTACTGAAAAACTAGCTAGCATCATAATGCCGGTCTTCAAATTTTGAGATGAGTAATTGTCCAATCAGTCTCATTATGAATTCGGGTTGCGTGCTTTAAAGTCTGTAAAGATTTTCGCTAGTAATGTTAAAACAGATAAAATTCAGAAAATTAAGGAGGAAATGGTTCAAAAAACGTGTAAAGAGAATGTTGATGAAATTTCTATTGCTGAAAATTTACCGGAGCAAGAAATTTGTATTTAGTTTGATTGCGGAACGATGTTTTTTAAATAAGTTGCTAAAGATATCCTGCTGCTGTTTAGTCTTTTCAATAATGTTTCCGAGAGTTAATTACACCTGAGCTGGAATAAAAGGTTTGTTTATTTGTTTAAAATTAACCGAATTTTTTTTTTAATTAATAATTTTTTGAATTTTTAGGATTGGAGGATCAAGCATGGAAAGTTTACGATGAAGAGTGGTTTACCAAGAAGATGATGATGAACAAGGAGGCGCTTGGCAAGAAATGGTAATTTAGTTTGACTTTATTTACACTGATATGAGGGTTTGTTTATATTTAAAAAGCTTTATTAACAGTTAATAAATGATTTTTTAACATCACAGGGTTTATTAAACATTTATTAACAGTTAATAAGTTATTTATTAAAAACAATTTATTAAGTGTTAATAAATATTTGTAAACAGTTAACAAATATTTATTGAAAATGAAAAGCAAAAAGCAATTTTCTTTTGACACTTTTTATAACCTTATTGCTGGAATACATGATAATAATTCAATTCAATAAATAAATGAACGTTTTTATTATTTAAAAATATAAAAGATAATTATGAGCTGTGAATAGAATTCACGGCATTAAGAAATAATCAATAGTTGTTTGCAATAATAACTGAATGCAAAAAATGAGTAAATATGGCATTTTTACAATTTATTTTTCGAGTTAAATTATTAATTATTTTGTATTATGGATGTTCTAAGGTTGTGAGAAATTTTTTTGTTCAAAATCGAAGTAATTATTATCTAAAATTAGCGTAAAAGCCCCAATTATTGACAGGGGTCTAAATATTGACACCCTAAATTATTTTTAAATATATTTAATTATCTGTAATAAGACTAACTATCATATTAATTTTTATTAAATTCTAATTAATTAAAAAATTGGAAAAAATTATTCTCAATTTAAAATATTAAACATTTATTATAAAAAAAAAATAAAGTTTACGATAGTTTATCAAACCAGCTTATCAGCGTCTACTTTTTCTTCACAAATTTGGTTAGAAAAGCATTTTTTTTCAAATGCCGAATTTAAATTGATTTCTTCATCTAATAATATAATTTTTTATTTTTATTTTTCTTCCAGGTTTACAACTGTACCAAATTTGTAACCTCAATCATGAATTACTGATGGTAGGATCAAGCAGATCCGGAACAACATGTACGTGGAAAGTGCTCTTAATTAAAAGCTCTCGAGTGATTTGAAGAAATCGAGGCCGTCGCTCACGTAATCCTGTGTAATGATAGAAAACGTTTGAGGCGAGATAATAAACGTCAGTAGATAATATTAGACGGTGATGTGGACCCCGAGTGGGTAAAAAATGTAAAAACTGTATCAGACGACAACAAATTACTGACCTTGCCCAACGAGGAGCATTTAAGCTCACCACTGAACGTCAAAGTGATGTCAAAATCCAGGATTTGAACGCGATACCAAAATGCCACCAGGACATGCTGCCGCACTACGTACACTCGCCTAAAGAAATGATGAGATTTGTCTAAGGAATTTGCGAGGCGATCCGTCCGCTAGACAGCTTGTCTATTAAAAGATTGGTGAGTGTGTGGGCCCATGAGGTGCTGAGACTTCGTAGAATACTCGGAACGGGCTTGAACTAATAAAAGCATCGACATTGTCGCCACTAAGTACTTCATTGACGTAAACAGGGAAAAAGCTTTGTTCTGGCCTATTTTGTACAGCAACTGCCAGTACAAAGACTATGTCCCTGGAGAGCAGGAGATTTTTCCGGGTATTCTGGCCGCATCAGGAACATTAGCTACTGATTAGAGTTTCAGGAGATGGTAAAACTACTCTGTCAAGGTTAGTCACCTTGATGAACGAGCTATCAATCTTCCAAATGGAAGATTTATAATGAATACACCGTAATACTGAGACGCTCGGGGTGCAAGGATGAAAAGATAGCTATCATTTTTGACGAGTCCAATATATTGGAATCGGGACTCTTGCAGTGTATGAATACTTCGCTGGCCAATGGAAAGGTTCCAGGTCTGTTCGAAGGCGACAAGTATACGATACTGATGACTCAGTGCAAGAGAGGAGCGCGATGGGAAGGATTGATGCTGGATTCGAATGAAGATTTCTACAAATAATGCTGCAAATAATTACTGATCAAGTAATGAAGAAAATGAATGTAATTTTAACAATGGATAGCTCAAATGGATAATCCCAGCACAGGTGGGTTCAAAGAACGCGCGGTTACTTCACCGGCGCTGTTTAATTGCTGTATCCTTAACTAGTTCGGAAACGAATAAGGAAAAGCGCTGTTCCTAATTAGAAGACATTTTACGGCGAGAGTAGACCTGGAGGACCTTCTTAGAGGTTTTCGGACTTTTTTCCCATTAGCATGTTTGCTGATACCCAACGCACCAAGTAATGACTATGCTAAAATTCCGGTCCTAGACGAGAGTGAACGTAGAAACTGTGGATATAAAGTAAGAAAAGCATCAACCAAGAATTAATTCGACAAAATAAATTATCTGTAAGATAAAAAAAAAAGGTAAGAATTTTAAGCGGCGGTATGAGCAAGGTAAATGTAATAATTTTTAAAAATGAAAAAAAATAAATCGAGTTATGACTTAGAAGAAATTTTTTCAGGTAAGAAGAGTTATAAAACTGAAGCGAGAAAGAAAATTAACTTGATAGTTTGGAGCACCACTGTTATCGAAGTCGCTGCCTGGTTCTGATCAGCAGAAAAATAGTATATATTTGTATCTAATGCTGGATAAAAATCACTCAGTAAAAAATTGAATTTGAAAGCAGAATTGATTCGGAGTATTTTCACATGTGCGCCAGGTGATTATTTTAAAAATTTCATGGTGAGACTTTGTGGTTGGTGAAAAACATTGTTTGTGAGGGGTAATTTCTTGTGAAAAGACATGAATTTTTATTACAAAGTGGAAAACTAAGATTGAGAGTAAAATTGATTTGGAGTATTTTGACATGTGCGCCGGATTATTTTAAAAATATTATTTTGAGATTTTAATGTAGTCGAAAACGAAAATTGTCTGGGCGGAATAATTTTATTGTAAAGAGACTTGAACTTTTATTTCAAAGTGAAAAACTAAGATTGAGAGTAGAGTTAATTCAGAGTATTTAGACTAGTGCGCCGGGTAATTATTTTAAAATTATTATTTTGAGATTTTAACGTACTCGATGACGATTATTGTCAGGAAGGGATAATTTCTCTTGAGGAGATTAAAATATTTTCAACCAATTAAAAAATTAAGTTAGGATGCAAAAATATGCTGCAGTATTTCGACATCTGAGCCGGGCAATTTTTTTAAACATATTATTTTGAGACTTGAACGTGGTTGGTGACGAATATCGTCTGGGCGGAATTATTTCTTGTAAAAACACTTCGATTTTTATTATAAAGTGAAAAACTAAAATTTAGAAAATGATCGATTTAGAGTATGTTGATATGTGCGCTACGTGATTATTCATAAATTATTATTCTCAGACTTTTACGTGGTCGGTGTCGAATATTATCTAGGCGGAATAATTTCTTGTAAAAAGACTTGAATTTTCATGACAAAGTGAAAAACTAAGATTGAGAATAGAGTTGATTCTGAGTCTTTTGTCATGTGCGCCGGCTAATTATTTTAAAATTATTATTTTGAGATTTTAACGTGCTCGATTACGATTATTGTCTGGAAGGGATAATTTCTCTTGAGGAGATTAAAATTTTTTCAACCAATTAAAAAATTAAATTCTGGTGCAGATATATGCTGCAGTATTTTGACATCTGAGCCCGGTGATTATTTCAAAAATTTTATTTTGAGACTTTACTGTGGTCGGTGACGAATATAATCTGGGAGGAATAATTTCTCTTCAGGCGACTTGAATTTTTATTACCAAGTGATAAACTAAGATTGAGAGTAGAATTAATTTCGAGTATTCTGACATGTGAGCCAGATGATTATTTTAAAAATTTAATTTTGAGACATTAATATGGTTGGTGACGAATATTATCTAAGAGGGATAATTTCTCTTGAAAAGACTTTAATTTTTTTTACAAAGTAAAAAACTAAGAGTGAGATAGAAATTGATTCGGAGTATTTTGACATTTAAGCCGGAAAATTATTTTAAAAATATTACTATGAGACTTTAACGTGGTCGGTGACGAATATAGTCAAGACGCGATAATTTTTCGTGAGGAGACTTAAATTTTTTTTACAAAAAAAAAAACTAAGAGTGAGAGTGAACTGATTTGGAGTATTTCGACATGTAGGTCAGGTAATTATTTTTAAAATTTAGTTTTGAGATTTTAATGTGGTTAGTGACGAATGTTATCTTGGAGGGCTTTCTTTAATTGAGAAGACTTAAATATTTTTACCAATTAAAAAATTAAGTTTGGAAACATTATTTAGCTGCAGTATTTTGTCATGTGAGTCGGGAAATAATTTAAAAAAAATCACTATGAGACTTTAACGTGGTTGGTGACAAATATTGTCTGGGAGTGATAATTTCTGTTGAGAAAACTCGAATTTTCATTACCAAGTGAAGAATTGAGTTTGGAAGCAAAATTGATTTCGACCCAGGTAGGGTTGGCCAATGCTGACAAATGGCCCAGCCTTGGACCATTTGTTACTTTGCCAAGCCTTGGTAAGTTACCAGTGGCCCAGGCCTGGCCCGAGTCTTGGCCCAGTGGTTCAATATTTTGAAACCAAGCCTTGGGAGATGACGACTGGCCGAGGCCTGGTCCGAGAATTGGCCCAATGGTTCGACATTGTCAATCTGAGCCTTGAGGTGCACCACTGGCCCAAGCTTGGCCCAAGGCTTGGCCCAATGGTTCGATATTTTGGAACCAAGCCTTGAGATGTTACGACTGGCCGAGGTCCGGTTTGATACTTGGCCCAATGCTTCGAACACTGATAGAAGAATTTAATAAATGATTTCCCAGTAAACACATTTACGTAAAATTTACGTCAGGATGACATCATGTTATGTCATGATTTACGTAAGATGTAAGTCACATATGAGTCATATATGACTCAGTATTTCATACCTCCTGACGTAAAACTTTGACGTAAAATATGTGACGTAAATATGACGTCCATTTGACATCATTATGAATAATCTGACGTCAATCTGATATAATAATGACATCATAGTGATCTCGAGTTTTTTTCCGTAAATCTGACCTTCGTGTGATATCAAATTGACTTCAATGTAATCTAACTGACGTCAAGCTAATGTAACAATGACGTCATATTTTTGTTTTCGTTTTACTCACATATGATCTTAAATTGATAGTACTGTATTTTATCTGACGTCAAATAGACAGAATAGGCATAAAATGGTATGATACTGTACGCCTAAATATTTTATATTATAAAATTACGTCCTTATATAAATTTCACAACACTGTTTAATCAAAATTACAGGTAATTTATGATTTTCAAATTAAATATCCCTAATCACATCTGTCAACGGAATTACGTTTTTCAACAATTACTTAACAGTATACCACATACATTAAAAACTTATAAAAAATTTCATCTTTACTGAAATTCACTTCAAATTTTGAAGTTTCCGTATAAAGGACAAAGAATTAAACGATGTTTAATTCATAGTAAGAAACTGTTTATTAATCATCACATTCTACAAAAAAAAACACATTCAAAAAATAAATTATTAAACGTTTTTATCATTGCAACTTTAATTTTTTAAGATTCAAGTTGGCAAGCAATCATTTGACAAATATTTTTAAGTACTCAAAAGTATCTATTTTAATCTTAAAAGATTTGCTTTATAATTAAAAGTCATATAATATTAATTTGCTTTATCATGACACGACTTATTTAACGTTATTGATAATATCTAGAATAATAGTATTTTATATTTGTAATACATTAAATGTTTTGGCATACTTTCTTAATTGTATTTTAAACTATTGTATCACAATTATTACAATCTAAAAAGTGGGAATAAAAAAAGTTTCAAATGATAAAACTAGTTCATCTTAAATGAGTTAACTAGTTTGTTTTAAATTTATCAATGTTAACCATAACTAAAATTATTCCTGATATCTCAACTTCTTGAATTGTTATTATTGTGAACTAATAATAACAGAATATTAAACTTAGTAATATTTAATATTGCGTAAATTTTCAACATATTCATCAATATTTATATCGTGAAACAGAATAATAATACTATTTATTGTTAATCACTAAAATAATGACAATCTAAAAAGCTGGAATACCAAAAATATGAGCAATAAATATAATTTAGTTGACTGAAGTAATCTTATATATTTTATTAATTGAATATTTTTACTCTTCAGATTGCAATTACTTTAAACTAATAATAAAATTTTATATTTCACAATATATACCGTAAATGTTCAACACAAATGAATATATTTATCATTAAATGATAAGTTAATAATACCTCTTTTTATGATCACTCTAATAATTACGATCCAAAAAATAAGAATTAAAAATATAATTCGATTTTGATAATCTAACTTTCTGGATTGTAATCGTATATAACTAATAACAAAATCTTATGTTTAGTAATATTGCGTTAATCTTTAACCTACTTATAAATATTCTTTTAGAACGAAAAATAATATCTTTTTTTGCTCATCACAACAATAATTACAATCCAGAAAGTGAGAATATAAAAAATCAAAGTCATAAATATAATTTAATTTACTGAAGTAATCTTGCATGTTTTAATGATCAATTTTTTTAATTTATTGGATCGCAATTACTGCAAACTTAAAACAAAAACAATTTTATTATTAAATAAAGATTCATAATCTTTTTTGATCACTCTAATGATTACGATTCAAAAAGTTAGAATATCAAAAATAAGAATAGCAAATACAACTTAGTCTACTTAAGTAGTTTTTGCATGTTTTATTTTATAAATATTCTAATTTTTTTTCGATCATTATGAACTCCCAGCAAAATTTCAAATTTTGTACTACTGCATAAGTCTCTAACACACACAAATATTCTTATAGAACGAAAAATCTTAATACTTTTGGGTGATCATTGCAATAATTACAATCCAAAAAGGTCAAAATATAAAAAATAAAAGTCATAAATATAATTAAATATACTGAAGTAATCTTGCATGTTTTAATGCCATCTACTTTGTTTTTATAAGTAATTATTTAAACTTTTTGAATTTTAATTATTATTTTTACTTGATTGATCATTATTTACTTGTTGATTTTGTTTTTGTACTTGCGCTGGCTGCTGTTTTGCCCTTTGATTTCCTAATCGGAACCAATTATTACAGGTTTTTGAAAATTCAGCACTGTCATAAGACGTAAATTTTGCCAATACCACCTCTGAGAATAAAATTTTTAAATTAAAAAAAAATGTTGATTGAAAAAAAAAACACAATTTTGAATATTTTCAGTTCATTTCAATAATGTCTCTTACCTTCGCAAATTTTAACAACTATTAGATCAGCAACCTTGTATTTGTTTTTTTTCCCGTCCCATGTATTGTGCTGCGCAAATGACGGAGAAAATAGCACGTTTAATAATCGTTCACTGAACTCCTTACCATTCGCTCCACCAACTTGACTCACGATTTTCACCTGCGTTCATATTTACAAATTACTAATTATACATCAATTAATAAAAATAAGCCTTCCAACTTAAACATCATTAGACTGAATATTTTTAAGTATTTTCAATCGATTGATTTACTGACAGTGACAGGAAGTAATTATGTGATAAAGACAATAGATTATAAAGTAAACTTACAAATTCTCGACGGAAATCGGTAACTTTTTCCAAATCAGTTTCAAATTGGGTTACATCATCTTTATTTTTCAATGGCAAAGCTTTTTTTACTTTTGATAACGTTTTATTTTCTGAAGAGTAAGAACTGGGACGATTATCTGCACTTAATCGCTGATCTATGTCCTTCAGCTTTACTGAGAATGATCCCAATAGATGTAAAATTGATCTAATTTTCCTGAAATCAGTAGAATTGGCAGTAAATTTGAATCATTTATATACTAAAAAGATAATAGATTTTAAAGCAATGCTATTGCTATTTAAAATCCCGAAGCAATCTTCTTCGTAATTATCATCATTCCTTGGAGATATACTATCTTTTTTACTACTATTCACAGTGATACGACTACTATTTTCAAGAGTATTATCGCGTAATTCGCCAGATTCTTGAAATTTATTACCATTGACAAAATCACGATTTTTTTCAACTATTTTGTCATGATGATCTTTACTCATTTTAGCATCTTTCACTGACTTACTGAAGGTCAAGTGTGTGGTAGGAGGCAGAGATGATGTATTCCATTTCGGTATTGGAGCAGCTGTAAATCAAAATCGAAAGGAGTTTTTACACCGAATAATTTCTAAAATATACATTTATATAAATATAAACTTGATTTAACCTGGTTTAATTTTATTATGATGATGATGATCATCATCATCATCATCACTCGATTCTATTCTTTTCAAGGCAGCAGAAGCAACAGCCGTAAGCCGCTTTTTCCTGTGTCCTCTACCCGCGGGTGCCTCTGAAGCAGAAGAGTACTGAGAATCTTCAGCAGATTTTCGTGCAGAGGTTATTGAATCTAAATTTATCGAGAAAATTAAAATGATTATACAATTACTTATGAAATATAGATGATTAAATATAAAGAGTTAATACAACTTAAATATTTACCGTGGAAGCTTATAATCTTAATGTCGTAGATTGGCCAATCATCACAAGGTGCAATTCGATTTTTTAATCGAAAATTAAGTTGGCCTATTGAGGATGGCCATCGACATTGGGAAAGGTAATCGTCTGATTGCCCATCAACTAGAAGCCAATTAGTCGGGATTTCTGAATAACTATTGTCGTTGAGAAAATGAACTACGGCGTAAAGTGATTCCTCAGACACTAAAAATTCGAAATAAAATTTTATAATAAATAAATTATGTGAAAATTCTTATGATGGTATCAAAATTACACTATATTTATATGAAAATTAAGTTAGCCGACATCTAAAAATTTTTAGAATTTTTTTCAATTGAAAATTATTACAAAAAAATAAAGAAAAATTTGCATTTGTAAAAAACTTGAGAAACTATAAGTGCAATTTTTAAAAACCATTTTTTAGTTATAGTTTAATAAATAAAAAAAAAAATAAAAAAATTAAAAATGTCGGCTAACTTTAGTGTTATTATATTTATTTATATTTTACATTTAACGATAAAAAAATTTCAATTGTCAATAAGTGAAGCATGCTTAGTGTGATATTGAAATTAGGTTATGATTTTAATGATAATTATTTATTATGTGAAATATAGATTTAGATACTTACTAATAATTCACAGTAGCAATAATCAACAATTACGGATATTTTGTCCGTTTAAATGCTAATTATTAATTAATTGAATAAAAATTTCACTGATTTAAATCTATTTTATGCAAACACAGCAACAAGTGCAGTACCGACACGTGAAACTCTCAGCGTGGGTCAGCGTGAGTAACGGAAAATAGTGAAAGTGTAACGACAGGTAGCGATTAGTGCGCAGTGCGCGTCCCGCGCTTTTCAGAATGCAATTGATTTTTGTTTTTACGGAATTTCGAAAATTTGCAACTGAAAAATAATATATAAACAATTTATCTCGGTATTATCCTACTAGAAATTAATTAGAATACTCTTATTAGAAGATTAATATTAAATTTACAATTAATAAATTATTCATTTAAATTACGCGGTCATGAAATGCAAAATGGATGCCGGGTACGTTGAACTTACAAATACATACATAAGGCTCAATACCTCATGTGTCAACATTCTGTTTTTGTATACACAATATCTTTTACGTTATAAACAGTTGTTATTATAATACGATAATGTTTAGTTAAATTTACTTAATTTATTTTTTTCAAAATAAAATAGAAAAAAACGAGTGTATTTGTTTGTGCAAATAACATTCCTGGAAATGTAAATATTCTAACCTTGTTGACCTGTAAGTATTTAATTTTTTATTAATTAATAAATGTTAAAAGTTAACTATAATAATTATGATACACTAAATAACTTAATTATAATAAAAGTAACATTTAAATCTATTTTATTTTAGTATACTAAAATCAACTCTAGTGAACAAAAAAACAGAATGTTAGTACTTACAACTGTTGTGTCAATTTTTTTAAATTTTGACTTGTGAAAATTTTTTAATATTATCAAGTAATATCATTTATTAATTCATTTGAGAAATCCTAACATTTTTTATGTTTCATACAATTTATCTATAAAGAAGAGCTCGAAATTGCTGATGGTTGTTATATTTCTCAGATCATATATTATGATATATTTTCATCTGTTGCTATTATTTTCATAGTTTCCGTTGAAATATTCATCAGTTAATATTTATGATATTTTAACAAAGTTTTAAAAAAAAATGTTTTTATAACTTAACTGTTATTTTGTTTATTTATTTAAAATATTCTTACCTAATAAAAAATAAATCAATATAAAGGAAACTTAATTTTTTTTTTCTTTTCAGATAACAATTTTCAACATTCAAGTAAAATGCCGAAACCTATCAGATATTTAAGTAAACGACGAGTGTGTCAAATGATTAATGGAGAAATAAAAACAGCCAAAGATTCTACACAACCTTTCAATCGGCAACAGAGCTTGACCACCACAGAAGGAAATTTTGTATCGTTAAAGGTTACAGAAGACGCTCAAGAGATAACTCAAGATTCATTACATGAAAATAATGATTCTGTAGATCCTGTTGAACCTGAAGAACACTGTGACATCAATGTAGACAATGTTGAACCTATTGCTATTTGTGATAGAACCGATAACCCGAATGTACTTCAGTATATACAATTTCATCGTGAAGATGAGTCTAATATTACAAACAGTTTAACCGAGGACTTACGATTTTGGTTATCCGAAAATTGCATCTCACAGAAAGCCGCCAATAGTTTAATTGCAATATTTCGAAAGCATGGTCATCAAAATGAATTGAAAAAAGATGTAAGAACTTTAATGAAAACTCCTCGTAATGTTACAGGAAAAATAATTCACGGTAACGGAGGTTCATACTTTCATTTCGGAATTTCTGATGGATTAATCCGTTCTATAAACAAATATTATAGTGTTATCCCCGAAATAATTTGTATTCAACTTAATTGCGATGGAATGTCTTTTTCCAAATCATCAAACAGTCAATTTTGGCCACTGTTAGTTGCTATAAAAGATAATTTTTATACTGAGCCATTTTTGGTTGGCCTCTTTCATGGATTTTCTAAGCCTAACGATTTCAATGTTTTTATTAATCCATTTGTTGATGAAATGAAAGACATACAAAAAAATGGTCTTAAAGTAGACACTCACACTATTGGAATTCGACTTGATGCCATTATTTGTGATGCACCAGCTAGAGCATATTTAACTCTCACAAAATCTCATAGCGGATACTTTGGTTGCTCTAAATGCACTCAACAGGGAGATTGGGATAAATATGTTAACTTTCCAGAAATAAATAACCCTCTCCGGACAGATTTATCGTTTAAGAATCAAGAACAAGAAGAGTACCATTTAGGAGAATCTCTGCTTCTAGATCTTGACTTTGGAATGGTTTCACAAATACCACTAGATTACCAGCATTTAGTATGCTTGGGAGTAGCGAAGAGGTTATTACATCGTTTTGGTCACGGGCCAAAAAACCAGAAATTATCAAATGATAATTTGAAAGCACTCGATAATGGTTTGAAGGCCATGAAAGCTTGCATTCCATCGGAATTTGCGCGACAACCCAGAGCCTTAGATAGTGTTGCTAAGTGGAAGGCTACTGAGTGTCGACAATTTTTATTATATTCGGGCCCGATAATACTTAAAAATATTTTAACACCTAGACACTTTAATCATTTCATGGCTTTAAGTGTTGCTGTGAGAATTTTATGTGATCCTGAAAAATACCTTGTATATAATGACTATGCTGATCAACTATTAAGATGGTTTGTTGAGGAATATAAAAAATTATATGGATCAAATTCAATCTCATATAATGTTCACAATTTGATTCATATCGCGAAGGATTGTAAGAAGTTTGGACCACTAGATAATTTCAGCACATTTAAATTTGAAAACTACATGTTTAATATAAGAAGTAAAGTTAAAAATGCTCCTAAACCATTAGAACAAGTAGTGAACCGTGTACATGAAGAAAATTTATTACCAGTAGTTAAAAATTTTCTTCCGACATACCCTGTAGTTAAAACGTTAGATAATGGTAAAATCGCATCTCTGCAGTTTAATGGTTTTACTCTGAGTGCCAAAAAAAATGAGAATTGCTGCTTATTAAAGGACAAAAATATTTTGTTTATAACAAATATCGAACGAATAGAAAACAATCAATTTCGAATAAAAGGTACGGGTTTTTCTGAATTCGATTCTCTGTTTTCACTACCATGTGACTCTAAAAATTTTAACATTTATTTCATAAAAAAAACCTCTTCGAATAATTGTATAACTGATACACCAGAATTTATAAAATCTAAATGTTTATGTTTTTCTAAACCAAATTGTAATGATTTTGTAACTGTGCCTTTATTACAATACAATAATTAACTTAAAAATTCCTTTATACTTTTTTCTTTTTATCCAGTATGTAATGCCAGAATCCTTTTGTTATTTATTTTACGAAGAGAAAATATAATTATTTACATTTTTAAAAAATTTACGGTAAGTCTTATGACCATTTAAGTGCTCCATATAAGTATAAGCATTAATAATTTGCATACAAAACCTTCATTTATCTAGCACATGTATGATCTATGTACAAATTTTTTTTGTTTTCATGTATGATCACGATTTATAACTCCAATATTATATCAATTGTACGTAAAAAAATGACTTATAAGTTATAAGTTATAACTGATGTAATGATATGATGTTCTTGTTACATCAGTTTTACGTAAAAGTAGGGACTTGTCTTACATACAAATATGATGGCATTATTATATCATTTTTACGTCAGGAACCTGACCTGTACCTTATGTAATCATATGACTTACTAATTACATAAATAATACATAAAATGATGACTCCAATATGACGTCATAGCATGATGAAAATATGATATAATATGTACGTAACAGATAAGTCATACAAATTACATCATATCAAAGTCAAGTTTGATGTCAATATGAGGTCAAAGTGATGTAATACAACATGACCTAAAATAAAAGTCATCAACCATAGTCACTATTATGTCATACTTACGTGAAATTTTTTGGACCTCTGTGTGACCTATATATGACATCATTTTAAAGTCATGTGTTCACTGGGTTGTTAACAAAAAATTTTTAATAAATATATTTATTAACCATTAACAAATTATTTTTAAATATCATTTATTTGTGGCTGAAAAATATATAAAACCCTTGAAACTGCTCAAAAAATATTCAAAAATATTTTCCATGCGATTAAAAAATGATAATTTAATACTGATAAATATTGTGAATAGTTTAAAAATGTTTGTTTCTCCCCAACAAAAATATTGAAAAAAATTGTTAACAATTAATTTTATTTATCACTCTCTTATACAAATACTAATTACTTCTACAAATACTTGTATCAGTGGAACTGTAGTTTTAGGAAGTTACTGACACTCGAGGCAACCGAAGATTATTATATAATAAAATTAAAATATTAAAAAATTATTGAATAAAATAATCAATTACTACTCTCATATTATGCAAATATATTATATAGCTCTTCAAATATATTACATTATATTCCTTTTCGTGTATTTGAATGTTTAGCGACAAATTTAAACTACGCGCCCTTCGAGTCTTTTCGAACAACCAAAAATCGATAACACATTTTCGATGTATCGATATTAAGTATCAATACAAAGAGAGAGAGGTAATACATAACTTGCAATATTTCTTAACATATTATTATGGCTCCAAAATGAAAAAATTCTTTTAATTCTTATTATAGAATCAAAAAAAAACGTTTCATGGAAAAATACATTTCTGATTCTGAGAGGGAAGATATTGAAATTTGTGATAACATAAGTTCTGAGGATGTACCAGGAGGCGTTTGTCATCATCATACTACTAATAACAACGATTCTCAAACAGCTACGAGTAAGTTTATTATATACAGTGTTGATTCATAACATATAAATGAGTAAAACTTAACTAAAAAAATATTATATTGTAGGTGATTGTAGCAATGATCGAATAAACCTTACATGTAATAATTCGGTTAATACTACTATCAACTCTTCATCTGGTATCTTCAATGTTGAACCAATGATTGTTGAGGAAACTATTGAAAGCTTAGAAAATTCTATTGATGATGTGCATAATACTCCAAATTCACCAAAGGACTTTTACTCCAAAATTCGTGAATGGGTGATAAATAATATAGGTAAATTACCGTCAACAACAATTAATGAGCTTTTAGGTATTATTATTGATGAAGGATATAAAACTTTTCCTAAGACAGCTCATTCATTGCTAGGTTATAAAAATAATATCAATTCAAAAAGTATTTTAACAAAAAATGGATCTTATGGACAATATGTATACTTAGGAATTTTTAACGGCTTAGAGAAAAGAATTAATCCAGAAATATATAGAGAAACCTCAATTAAAATACTTGTATTTATTGACGGGATGAAAATATATAATAACTCAAAAGGTCAACTTTGGCCTATTGTTATCAAACTTTATGATGATAACTATGAGTGTTCTCCATTCACGGCTGGATTATTCTATGGTGACGCCAAACCTAGTAATTGTTGATGACATTCTTTGTGATTTTGTAGACGAAGTTAATGCGCTTACTGATAATGGTGTAAATATTAATGGAGAAAAATATTCATTTGAATTTATTGCTTTAACTGCTGATGGACAAGCTCGTGCGTACTTGAAATGTATAAAAGGTCCAACTGCTTACTTTGGCTGCGAACGTTGCACAACCGAAGGAATTACAGAAGGAAGAAGACGCGTATATCCTGAGATAAATTGCGAAAAACGTACAAGAAAATCTTTTGTTGATAAAACACAACCTGAACATCATCAAGACACAATTTCATCACCACTTACACGAATTCCAGATTTTGATCCAGTCAATGATGTTATTTTAGACCCCATGCACTTACTTTATCTTGGTGTAATGAAGTCATTACTAATCAAATGGACGGAACCAGGTAGTTTATACAGGTTTAAACGACAAAGTCGAAAGAAACTCGAGGAACTTCTGAATTCTTTGAGTGAATTTATACCACAAGAGTTTCAACGTAAAAAATATGATCTAGGTGAGGTATTTCATTGGAAGGCAACTCAATATAGGTTTATGCTACTATATATTAGACCAATAGTTCTCAAGATTGTGTTAAATTCTCACCAATACAAACATTTTTTATTACTTCACGTAGCTTGTCGTATTCTTTGCAGTGAAGAGCTAGCGACTCTCTACGTAGACTATGCAGATGAGGTACTGAAGAAATTTTTTCGTTTAATGCCGACTTTCTATGGAGATGCCTGTCAAGTCATGAATTTTCATAACCTTGTTCATGTAGCAGATGATGTAAGACGTTTCCAAATTCCCTTAAATGATTTTTCAGCGTTTTGGGGTGAAAGTTACATCGGAAAATTTAAATCTTTAGTTCAATCAGCAGCGAAGCCTTTAGCACAGATAGTAAATCGCTTAACCACCGTTGAGTCTTCAGATAATATCACAATAAAAAAAAAACTCGCTCTCAAAGGATATGATATCGATAAAACGGCTGACATTATTGAAGAAAATGTACAACGCTTTATAACAGTGAATTCCATAAAATTACGTGATATGTTTATTAGTTGCAACTCTCCAAACAATATTGTACAGTTAAAAAACAACCAAATTTTCATGATAAGCTCTATACTTCTCAATGAAAATTGGTATAATTCAAAAAAACTTAACAATTTTTATGTCGAAGGTCTTAAAGCTTCAATAGTTACAAATATTTTTGAAAATCCATGTGAATCTACTGATCTGGGTGTTTTACAAGTAAATGAGTTTTCTACATCTATGGAACGTTTTACGATAAGTAAAATTAAAAATAAGTGCTTGTATTTACAGATTAATAATATAAAATATGTTATGTCACTTCTTCATTCTATCTAAAACTTCTAAATATCTCATTTTTGTAAGCATATTTACTGAAAAACTGTTTTGAAATTAAACTCATTAATTAGTACTCATCATCGAATAAAATATATTGTTTTTATTTATTCTTTTAGTTGTGGCTATTAATTGTAAATTCTTGATAATATTTATGTCATCAATGTCTATTATATTAAATATGTGGTGTAAAGAAATAAAATTTGAAAATTATCTAGTTTTCAAAATAAAAGTTTTAAATAATCGCGAGATTTTAAAAGATATGCGCGCACCGTACTGCGCAGTAGTACATATTTTGTAAAAGGACGCGTCGCTTTGGTGGTATAGAAGGGGACAATTGCAGTCCATCGCTCTTCCCATTCATTTTACGTCTTACTGAAGTTGCAAGTATTTTTTCCACAACCGAATATTTTACAAATAAATATTTTATTCTATATAAATTCTAAGTGAATTTAATTTTGATATTATGTGTGTAAAGTAAACTATCTTAGGTAAGCAATTTTTATTTACATAAAATGCTAAAATTTCTTATAACCTTGTCTATGATTTATATATCATATGATAAAATACACAGAAGATTCACAAATAACTTTTTACAGAGAAAAAAAAATTCATCTAAAATTAATTATTGAAGCTTTTCAAAACTACGGACATGTCTGTGAGTGAATTTTTAAAAAAAGGCGCCTTACGCAATCGTGGTTTTTGATGAACATGATGATTTCGATAAGAAGTTGATAGACCTTGTTCCAACTTCGTGGATAATTATTGATGACAATGACGAGGAATGTTTATGTCAATATCCACCAATTGAAATAGCAAGAACCCAGCTAACTAAGTGGTTGAAAGAACTGAAAAAACCTGACGAGAATTGGACAAATCACCAAGTTGAGGTTAAACTTCGTGCTCGTAAGTATTTTTAATTTTATAAAAAAATTTTCTAACTCAAATAAATATCAATTTTTCGCTTATCTAATTTTATTTTTATGAATAGATGATTACAAACAAGGTCTAAGAAGACTTCAGCGTGCTTTTACTACTGCTCAAGCAGCTAGCGAGTCCGAAGATTCATATAAACCGACGTTACGATGTAAGATGGTACACGAAGAAATACAAGCTATATTAAATGAATCCTCTTCATTGAACAATGGATCAATAGTGGGTAAAGAAAATTGTAATGAATACCAATCGACGAAAAGTATTTAATTCTATTAATCTATTATTTAAGATCTTTGATTAATTATTTTTTTACTTAAGATGTTTTTTTGATTTGACGATTAAAATTTAATTAATTATTATGCATACAATAGAAAAAAAATATTGGTAATTAATTATTTAAAAAATGTTCATCTAACGATGCATTATATTTTTTTTTTTTTTTTTTTATATAAATAACTGGTAATTACTAATAAAATATAAAATATTATTTAAATTATTATTACTTTATAGATTCTGAGAGTTCATTTACGAGTATTCACAATAAAACAGCAAATAATGCAAAATCATCTCTAAAGCGAACAGCTGCTGTTGGTAATTGTTAAAATTTTTTTTTTATTTAATTAAAATATAACAGTATATTTTAAGTAATTAATTAAACTGGATTATTTCAATTTAATATGTAGCTAACCTGAGTGGTGCTGAAGGAAAAATACCGAAAAGGTCTCAAAAAGAGAACTTAAATGATAAATTTAGTGAACTTAAAAGCAAAATGACTCCAGAGCAACGTAATGATTATATTATATTATATTATAACGTTGTATTCAATAATGATCATTGTTTTCGTTATTTTATTTGATCTATTGTTTTTTTTCAGAGATTGTAATCGAGTACATGGAATTAAAGTTTTTGTCGGTAGAAAAACAAATTACAAGTGCGAAAAGGAGCATTTTGTATGATTTTGGCCAGAAGTATCAAACACACTCATCTCATAAATCTAATAATTCAGCGGCATCGACATATCAAGCAGACGAGTCCTGGCAATAAAAATTGATGTTTCGTTCCCTATTGAAGACTTGGAAATTTTTAAATCATTTGATGAGAATTTGAAGATCAATATCGAAATGAGAAATGTTGTTGTAAATATATATCTTCACTTAAAATAATATTTAAATCTATTTTTTGTGTGTACAATATCGAATAATTGAACTTATAAATATTTTCTATTCTTCACAGAAAACTATGTTCAATGCCTGGACTTGTGGAGGCTGTGACTATGATAAAGACATCAAAAAAATTATGTCAGAGTTATTAAAAAAAGAAATACAAATTTTATACAGCGGAGTTGGACGAGTAACGAAAGGTGTTGGAAAGGAAAATTTCAGTGCTACTGAAGTTTTTTCATTGATTCGAGGTTAGTGTTAAATTATAATTATATTTATGTTTTGGTTATTATAATAAACATTAAATTAAATATTACAGAGTTCATCGAAAACAAATATTCTGACCAAAAAAAAACCATGAAGATTATCAGGGTCATAAGTACGTATCTATCCGGAGCTGGAGATCGTGACGGTGGAAGATTAACACGTCCAAAAGATTAAATAAAATAATCTCTATTTATTTCAGTTACTTAAAATTACAATAATTAAAAATGTTTTCTATCTATCAGTCTTATAATTCAAAATAAATTATTTAGTGTTTATAAATATGAATGAATTTATCATATTAGTTTTTAGTATTCAATATGCTGTAAACATGCTGAATACTTTTTTTAAGTATCTAAGATGTAGATAAAACCTAGATTTTCCCTTAAATCAACTTTGAATTTTTATTCCATGAGGCTCAAATAGAATTTGTACTTATTCCGCTAGAGCTTAGATCGAAACTAAATTTTTTTCCCTAAGGTTTGGATCAACCCCGTTTTTTGTGTTCCCCAAGGCCTGGACTGAACTAGAATTTTTATTCTTCAAGGCTTCAATCAACCCTGGATTTTTGTACCCCGAGATATGGATCGAATCTGGATTTTTGTTTCCCAAGGCTTGAGTCAACCCTGGATTTTTGTTTCCCAAGGCTTGAGTCAATCCTGGATTTTTGTTCCCCGAGATATGGATTGAATCTGGATTTTTGTTTCCCAAGGCTTGGATCAACCCTGGATTTTTGTTGCCCGAGACTTGGACCAACCTTGGTTTTTTTGGCTTCCAAGGCTTGGCTCAAGCCTGTTTTTTTTGTTTGCCAAGGCTTGGGGACATAGTTATCATCCTAGGCCTGGACTGATCCTTGGCTCGTTGTTCAGCCAAGGCTCGTGCCAAGCCTTACCCAAGGCTGGTGACGCTTGGCCCAGGCTTGGTCCCAGCCTTGCCCAGTTGTTCTTTCTTACCTGGGGAGTATTTTTCTATGTGAGCTGGGAAATTATTTTAAAAATTTTATTATGATACTTTAACGTTGTTGGTGACGAATATTGTCTGGGAGGGATGATTTCTTTTGAAAAGACTTTGATTTTTTATACAAAGTAAAAAACTAAAAGTGAAAGTGGAATTGATTTCGAGTATTTTTAAATGTAAGCCGGGAAGTTATTTTAAAAATATTACTATGAAACTTTCACGTAGTTGGTGACACATATTGTCTCGGAGAGATAATTTCTCTTGCGGAGACTTGACATTTTATTACCAAGTAAAGAATGAGTTTGGAAGCAGAATTGATTTCGAGTATTTTGACAAGTGAGCCAGGTGATTATTTTAAAAATTTCTTTTCAGTTGTTATTGAAGTTGGTGACGAATATTGTCTGGCAGGGCTTATTTCGCTTCAGGAGACTTAAATTTTTTTACCAAGTAAAAAAATAAGTGTGGAAGTAAAAATTAGTTGCAGTGTTTTGTCATATAAGCCAGCTGATTGTTTTCAAAATTTTATTTTGAGACTTTATCGTGGTCGACGACGAATATTGTCTGAGCGGGATAATTTCTTGTAAGGAAACTTAAATTTTTTTTACATAGTGAGAAACTGAGATTGAGAGTAGAATCGATTTGGAATATTTTGACATGTGAGCCAGTCATTTATTTTAAATATTTTATTTTGAGACTTTATCGTGGTTGGTGACGAATATCTTAAGGGAGAGATAATTTTTCTTGAGGAGTCTTGAACTTTTCTACTAAGTAAAAAATTAAGTTTGGAAGCAGGAATTAGATGCAGTATTTTGTCATGTAAGCCAGGTGATTAATTTAAAAGTACTGTACTGCAGTTCACGATTCATTTCAGTATTCATTAAATCACATGCAGTTCGATTTGGCGAATTCATACCGAAATTACTATGTGGTAAGTTGGCAATGACAATGCAAAGATCCTCAATAGCAATCAATGCTTCATTGTACATTTCGTCGCTGAATGTTATGGTTAGATCGTGGCACCGTATACGATGTTGATGCAATATATCATCAGTCATTGAATCTTTGTGATTTTCCCATAATATCTGTGCTCGGGCTGGGATACATGTAGTCAACACTATAGCGAATAGGAGACGATTTTGTATTGCTGTACAGTTCAATGCAGCTTCAGCAAGCATGCATTCCCACTGGTTGTCGTCTTCAAGCAAGCCGAGTGCAGGGCATGCATCTTTATACGTTGGATATTGCTGCCCATTCACTTTACGTATATCTTGAAATGATAATGGGCCAGTAACATTAACCAACAACAGTCGAAGATAAAAGCACTCCGTGTGTCTTGGATTGACTGTAAATGATCGCCCCAAGGCGTTTGATTTAGAAAAATTGAGACATGCAGCAACTGGTGAGCCTTGCTTGCGGGGCATCCATGTTTTTGTTTGAGTCCATGTGAAATAGCGTGGTACTTGTGAATAGAGTAATGTTCGTGCAAAGGCACCAAAATCATCCGCACGATTACACAATTCAAAAAATGCAGTGAGTGTAGTTTTGGAGGATTTATTGCACGATCAATCGCTGTCTCGTTCGTAAAAAATACAGGCTGACCGTTTTCAAGATGGATGGCTAACTGAACAACTGCTGGATCCCGTTCATGAATTGGAAAACCAAAGATACGCCAAGCAGCTTCATTAGAGCTGATGTACCGACCAATTTGGTAAAGCGTTATTTCATCGTTTTTATTCACTTGAGGAGCATTCACCTTAGTATTTTCCACTGTAAACACAGTCATATCACTGCCTTTATGGACATACTTGCAAATGTATTTGATGCTCTTCACAGAACTGCAGAACTCAACATTAATATGAGCATTATATGAATTGCTCAGCAGAGGCGAATATGGCACCACCCAACGATTGTCGATATCAATGTCTGTGTTGATGATATTTTCAATAAATGATTGTCCGCCATTTTCAGGATTTCTTCGACGATATATTGGGTATCCATCGACATTTGTGACCGTATCATTGGTAAAATCTTTAGGGAAATTTTTAGTACATTTTCCATCAGCCATGCAAGGCGATGAACTATTACGAGTACCACATGGACCATGAATCATGTTTGTTGTAACAATATCAAACAGCAGTTGGTCAGTGGATGGATCTGGAATTTCCGCAGAAATGATACTATCGATTTCTGCTGGACGGATTTTGTCGATGAACCAAACCAAAATGTGTGCATGAGGTAATCCTCGCTTTTGCCACTCAACCGAATACATTCAGCAACGTGTGGGACCAAATACATGTGATTTAGTAATGAAACTTATTAAAGACTTCAACTTTTGTCTGAACACACGTGCTGTAATGTCATGGCGATGTATTGCATTTTGGCCAGGCAGTAGCAAAGATGTAATCTCTGGCCATTTTGGATTACATGTGAACGTGATAAATAAACATGGTCGTCCATATTCGCGCACGAAAGTCAGAGCATCCTGTATATATTCTTGCATATGACGTGGACTGCCTACGTACGATGATGGTAAAATGACATGGTTACCTATTTCGGCGACGTCGGCGTTGTTGTTGATAGCGTCTCGCAAATGAATGTACTCTTCCGCGCGCAGCTTTTGTTGATTATATCGTAAGTATCGTAGTCGTTCGCTCTCAATCTTCGCGTACATGTCGACCATGAATTGTTGACAAAGCTCACGACATCGTAAAATGACGTTGTCCAGGCCACGTCTAATCATTAATCGGTACGCATAATAATCCTTTGAGCTAACGTTCTTGTTTGTTTCAGCTCCTGTAATATTTGTTCATAAAAATTAATTTAAATTTATTACGTTCAATAATTTAATTGTTTTGTTAAATGATTAATGATCAAATTAATAATCAATGAAGTACCTGATACGGGATCTCGTTGTTTTATGTTTATGCAATATCCGTGTTGTCCCTTCCAGAATATTAGCGGATATTGGAGAGCGTCATATGAACGATGTGTGTCAGCAATGAACTGAAGATTATTATTTCTTCTACGAATCTCAATTTCTCGTGCAGCTGTACAATCGCCAACCATGATTCCAGCAACATCATCAACAACGGGTGCCTTGAATTTACGAATATGCTGGTGTTTTATCAGGATTAAAGACGATAGCGTGATTATCGCTTTGTAATTGGTGCAATTTTAAGTATTCGACGAAGTTTTTCGAATCCTATAATTTACATTTAAACACAAATTAAACAGACCAAAAATTTCGGAATAATTCGAAAATATCACTTTTTTCGATTTTTTTCGTCAACGATAACTCACGAACGAATGAACCGATTTCAACAAATCTAGCGACAATCAACGTGGTTTTTTGATATCGAAAGCTGATTAGTTTTTGGAATCGATCGATAGAGCCGTTTAAAAGTTATTTGAAAAAAAAAAACACATTTGAAATTTTCTTTTTGTAGTTTTTTTGAGATTTCTCAAAATCTACCACTTCGAATCAACTCAAATTGTGTAAAAAATTTAAGTTTAGATAAGTCCTGTCGAATAGCGCCAACTGCGATCGAATCGGTCGAACCGTTTAAAAGTTATGAGAGGGTTACATATATCAACACACACACACACACAAACACACACACACACACACCCACGCACGCACACAGACATGCAAACGCACAGATGTACGGACATTATCGCGTAAATGGTATAGAAAAGTGAAAAGAGTATAAATGTTTATTATAGTTTGAGGATGTCCTCAAACTATTCTTCCTTAAAGAATCGGTTATATTCTGTTGATAGTTTCGGCTGACCTAAAAGTATCGAAGTGTCCTCAAAATAGTAGTTTATTCAACAATTTGTCCCCGAAGAAATGGTGTAATTAACATGTTCACTTTATTTGAAAATAAAAATAAAATATATGATTTGGCCTGATATGATTATATCAAATTCATATTTTCCGAGGCGTAATATCAACAAAATATTTTAAGACTACAAATAACTTTTCTCGAAGCAGTGTACAGATTCATTAGTTTGTTAGAAAATATAATCTCATGAACATAATTTAAAAAATTTTATTATTACCGATATTGATCAATAGTCCCAATAAATAAATGCAAAGTTCTTAACACAGAAGTTCGAGGAAAAACAATTATAAAACAGAGAATAATAAATCATACAAAAAGCTGTAAAAAATTTAAAAATATACCGAATTCAGTAACTATTATGAAATTAATATTGAATGATTATTAATTTGATTTTATTAAAATGTGATAGTACAACAGACATATGCGCGTTTGTCTAATTATATAATATCTAGACGTTGATTTAAACTTGTGATAATAAATGTTGCTAACATCTGTATACGTTATTGTTTACAAAAAAATATAAAATAAAAAATTAAAAAATCCAAGTAACCGATATGATTGTATATAATTTTTGGAAATTAAAAAAAATTTTGTTGTACATTTAAAAATTAAAAGAAACAATTTTGGAACGTATTTAGTGTGCGTAGTTGCAAAATACTTTACTTTTTATGAAATTCGTAAAATCTTTCTACTAGGACTTAAAAAAATTTGAAGTACACAATGACGCACACCAAGTGTGGAAGATTTTCAAATTTTTCTTTAGATTTTTTTTTTCTTAGTTCTGATGATGATATGCTCAATTTTAATTTTAGCGTCTATGAGAAAAAAACTAGTGAAAAAGAAAAAAAAACAACTATTTTTCCAATTATTAGAGTAATTGTCAAATTTCAAAAATATTTTGAATAATTGATCTATATGTATTAATATACATATTTAACTAATTTTTCAAGGATGAATTATAAAAAAAAAGTCTGTATTAATTTAAATTTCAAATATTGAGCGGTTTTTTTCTTTACTTTGCGGTTTTCTCGTAAGGTCGCTGCGCTTTCGTTGTGAGCACTTCTGGCAGCCCTGCTACCGTGACTTTAGAAACATCGTTAATTCTTTTCTGTGTTGCAGTCAATTAATCAAACTGATATTTAGGATTAATAAAATAAATAGCGGCATGAAAAATTTATGACTGATCTATTAACATTTATTATCTTCAACGAATGTATGGATCAAAATTTTTGCATATCGAGTCTACTGAATATTAAATTTTTTAAAAACATGGTGAGTTATCAATATTCATCCAATAATATGAATGTAAATGCATTATGTATTTTAAAAAATTAATTCATCGAGTTTATAATATGCTTGCTATTCAAATAACGTTATTTTCACATATTATATTCTGATATCTTCTCTTCTATTTACAGGCTACTGAAACGTTTAATTTTGAAGGTATCCGCCGAACTCTATTAGATGGCATTGCTACCGAATTAGAATGGCAAGAATCGGATGAAAGTGACGACGAAGTTTTATTAGATTTAAAAAATTTTGACGACTCTAACTCGTGTTGTAAAAAGACGACCTATTCAGCGCCCACTAAAGTTAGGAAAACTGACAATTTTAATAATGACATTTTATCATTTAGGGAGAGATAATGTAACCAAATGGAGTAAATTTTCATCTGAGAATATTCGTCAAGATCATCCAGATTTACTATTTGAAACAGCTGGTTCATCAACTACAGCCTCTGAAGTTAAATCAATTGATGAATGCTTTCATTTGTTTGTTGATAATAAGATTTTAAAACTCATAACCGATAACACAAACTCATATATCATAAATTTACGTCATCGGTACAGCCGAGATTGGGACTGTTATGAAACAAGTGTTGATGAAATTAGAACTGTAATCGGTCTTCTTTTATTAATAAGTCTATTTAAATCAAAAAACCAAAATTTCGATGAATTGTGGGAAAAAAATGGGTTAGGTGTGGATGTTTTTCGTCTAGCAATGAACCTCAATCGTTTAAAGTTTTTGCTACGTTGTATGAGATTTAACAATCGTAATGATTAAAGAACATCTAAAAAAAAAAATGATAGTCTAGCTGAAGTTAGAAATTTATTTGAATTGTTTATCGCTAATTGTCAAAGTAATTTTAAAGTTGGATCTGATAAGACAATATATGAACAAATCGTTGAGTACAAAGGAAACTGCCCGTCATTTAAATCTACCAACCCAGAATCACCACGTTATGGAATGAAAATTTATACTCTTGTTGATACTTGCTTCCATTTTATTTTAAATATGAAGGTTTTTGTACAGAATGGAACAAACAGGTCTAAGGATCAATCAAATAGTACCGAAAGCTATGTACAGCATTTAACCAATGGTTTACAGTGTAATTTACTTTTAATGGATAACTTAACCTCTTTTTCCCTTATGTAATCTGCTAGCAAATAATATTACTGCTATCGGTAAACTAAATGGCTCTGAACTGGAAATTCCTCGAGATTTTCCGGATATTTTTAGTGAAAATCAAACGCAATTTTTTTATGGATGTCAGAATAATTTTATTCTTTCATCTCATGTTGATGATAATAAAAAAAACATGGTTCTTCTGTCAACGGTTCATGATATCAAGACTGAAAATAATTGCAACAAAAAGTTAGCTAATCAATGTTACATAAACGCAGCTTATGCTACAGAACAATTAAAAAAAATGATTTCCGAAAATTCTATTTCACGAAGGACACGACGTTTTTCTTTAAGAATTTGGTTTCATTTACTTGATGTTGTGATCTTAAACAGCTTCATTATATATTCAATCAACAATAACGTAAATATTCTACGAAGAAATTTTGTAAAGCAGTTAGGATTATCTCTTGTTAATAAAGCTATAAAACAGAGAGCAACAAATAGATATTTGCCTCGACAATTACGAGGAGATGCAGCACAGTTTTCAGGTTCCGATAGTTTTCATCCTAAATTATTAGAGAAGACTGATAACAAACCTAAACGCTTTTCTGTTTGTTTGAGATCAAAAGATATTAAAGTATGTACGTCTTGCTGTTCATGTAAATTGCCAATGTGTAAAAATCATATGGAATCGATTTTTCAAAAATGTTTTTTCTTAGCCAATAATCAAGAACACCAGATTCTTTAAATATTTCGATTAATTGCATTCAAAGCACATTCGTGTGGAAATTATATAGATCATTTATTTCGATATACTGTGTTAAAAATAAATATCGTTACTTGTCTAGATATAAAAGCATGTGTTTGAATAATTTAAACTGACTTATTGATTATGTCTAACTTTAAATGATTATATTTTTATGAAAATACGTTTTTATACAATAAATACAGAAGAAAATATTTATGGCTACAATGAAAGAATTGATGTATAAGTCATATATTAACTCGCTATTTTTAGATATACATTTGTGTTTCTACTGTAAGATGACAAGTTACTTACAATAAATGTGATTAAAGTTTATTATACTATCCGTGCTGTTATTAATTAGGCTCAGATTATAAACTATACCACAGTTAATTTCATTTTATGTGAGCAAACTAAATAACGACATTTCGATATTTATTTATTGTCAAATAAATAAAAATCTCGATTGATTCTTGAGAAATTTTTATAAATTCAAAGTCTTGTCTATTAATTAAGTCTATCTATTAATTTGTTTTGTTTTTTTTTTTATATAAAATTATAAAATATATACTCTTATTGGTTTCATTGTATATTAAATCATTCGAATTCTATATTTAGTAAGCAAATTAACTTAGCTATTTTCAAAAGAACTAAATAAAAAAATACTTTTACATTTGGACTGCTTTATAATAATAGGCTGCTTAATAACTGTGTTAGTTTGAATTTAATTTCTGTGAAATCATTAGTGTCGACTGAGTATTTTACGATAGCTCATTGTAGTCTGGATTTTATTATATATGCCGCGTTCAAAACGATCACGCTACGTGAATTTAGATAGAATTACGGTCGTTTTGAACGCTTAGTGGAACGCGACTATCGCCGGCGCGGTTTCGAAATAAGACGGTGAATTCATATGTGGAATTGACGAGTCGTAACATCTAACGTGCCTTCTGATACTAATAACACTGAAGAAAGATAGCACTAAAAATTGTTTCGACAAATATCTCAGAAAGAGAGAAATAAATAGAAGAAAGATTGAGAACCTTTTCGATCGTCATATTTTTTAATATAATATTAATTCCATCTTGAGCTGTTGTAATCTAAAATTTACGAAATTGAAACTAAGTTCAATAAAATGTACAGATTAATTTATGCTACCGACAAAAAAAATTATAAAATAATTAAAAAAAGATGTATTTTATCAGAAAAATACAAAAATTAGCTGTGAGTGGTAAGTATCCAATAATTTTCAATAAAATATCTGGGAATTTATTGCATAAGAACTTAATTATTAGAACGCAACATATGAGAAAAAATAATTACTGGGCATCATCGTATTATAGATTTTAAGTTCTTTAGTTTTCCAAGTATATTGCTAAAAAATTTTCTTTTGTACAGATTTTCATATTCTATCAACTATATGCGATACGTTGAATGCTGGTATGCCAATAATAAAATTAAAACGTATGAATGAATACAAAAAAGATGAAATATTATCAAAAAAACAAAAAAAAGATGTATCAGATATACCACAAGAAGCAGGTTCTTCGCTAACAGATTCACGTTATGATATTCGGCTACCAGTGATACCTATTGAACGTTTTGATGAAAATTATCTTCCACCGTCATTATTAGCTAAAAATGCAAATGAATCATCGAGTATTAAAAAATGTGTCGTAATGGTGGATTCAGGTTTTAGTCTCGAAATGGATCCAAGTTTTAATGAAAATAATTCTGACTCAGACAAAAAATTCGATCTACATGACAAAAAATCTCAATCAGACACAAAAAAAGCAACAGTAAATACTAAAATTTGTCATTCTATTTTTTTCTAAAGTAAAAGTTTAAAAATTATGTAGGTAAAAATAACTGGTTGGTGATTTTCAGATTATACCCGATGAATACACTGATCAAAAGTCTAAAGATTCTCTATGTATACTAGCTGGCGCAAACGTCATAAATGTTAACAATAATAAATTTTATGTTTCAACTAGCTGTCATGTGACTCCCGAAGAAACGAGTATACAATCTAAATTAAATTTTGAAATAAATAAAGACAAAATAGAGCTAAACGGTATGAATGAAAATAAATTTGATGATCTCCATAGACCTGTGATTCCGAACAACATGGTTCAAAATTCAAAGGTAAGTTATTTTTTAATTATTACGTTTAGTTAAATTAATTCAATGCCAATTTAAAATTTTTGTAATTTTCCGGATTTACAGGAAGTGTTTGGTGATTTAAATCATTTAGAATTGGGTGATCATCTAATGAACCAGGATATAATGACAATTGATTGTGATTTTGAACCTGAAGATGTTGGTTTAGTTTCAGAAAGTTTGGCACCAAATAATGAGATTAGTTAATATTTATTAACTTTTTTTATTATGCTATTCGAATGACTAAGATTCGAACTTTTTCACTTGAATATAGTTGTTTTTTTGATGAAATTCTGCTATCTTTTGATCACATAGATATTAAAAAGTGTCGAAGATGTCAATAATATAACGGTCTAAGATGAATTAGCTGAGTTAGATCTAAACTTGAATTGTCATGAAATAAACCAAAAATCGATGATTCTTTGTGAAGCTAATAATATTATTGTTTCTAGTGAAATTTTAGATCATCAAAAAGTTTATTTCAAAATTGTTTTGGCTAAATTTATGATAATCAATCCTATAATCTTTATTATATAATAGGCAATTTGCACTTATGATTTAACATTTTTTTCCTTACTAACTATGTGATCATTATGATTTGACAATTTTTTTAAATCAGTAGTGACTAAAATTTTGTATGTGCTATTTGAGATAATTTTTAAATAATTTATTTAGTTATGGATTTCATAATTATCTAATCGTTGAATTTCGCTATTAAAAAAAAAAATTTGATCGTGATTAAACAATTCGTAAGATTAATATCCACTTAAAATTCATTATATATTTTACAGAACAATTTTGATAGAGTTTTTCAAGAAAATGCAGCATTTTGCCAACTGAAATCGACGTTACTTCTGCACAATTCGTATCACCGGAAAATGAATTAATAGACGCAGTTATTATCCCAAGTATTAATGACACAAACATGGATGATAATGATTTGTCAAACTATGAGTCTGTTTACCAGGTTTGTGATTTTATATAATTATTTGCATTACTAATTTATTAAAAATAATTAAATGTAAATTATAAATTCACTGTTTTTGTTTGGATGATAGATTTCTGATCAATTAGAAAATATTCTCTCATGTTAATTAGAGAGTGAATCTGTAGAAATTATCCGGAACTACTCAGAAGATAATGATAATAATGATAATTTATCAATTCCACGTCTAAGAGATCGCCCACCAATAAATTTTGGCAAAAATATTAATTTTTCGTCAGAAAATAACTCTACCAATAATAAAGAGAGCAGTGACATTGACTTTGATCCGAACAAAATATCACATTCTTCTACATTATCAGAAGATTCCCAATCAAATATACAGGTCCTTGAAACAGTAAATGATAGAGGTATAGCAGCTGAAAATTCACCTGTAAATGTACTCTCATGTGCATCACATCTACAATAAATAATAGTTTAAAAAAACTAAAAACACGCTTTTTATAGAAAACCAAACTAAAAAATAGAAAATAAATTTTAATAAATTTAAATTAAGAATAGTGTTAAAAATTTCAATAAATATAAATTAATAATAGTGTAAATAAAAAAATGTATTTTATTTTAAAAAAAGCGTAAGGTGCTTTTTAAGATATCAAAATGATAATCACTCTACTCATATCTGTCAATAAAATATTTATAACTATTGACACCATGCACCCCACGCTTTTTTTAAAATAAAATACATTTTTTTATTTACACTATTATTAATTTATATTTATTGAAATTTTTAACACTATTCTTAATTTAAATTTATTAAAATTTATTTTCTATTTTTTAGTTTGGTTTTCTATAAAAAGCGTGTTTTTAGTTTTTTTAAACTATTATTTATTTTTTACTTTTTAGTTTGGTTTATTTATAAAAGCGTGATTTTTTAGTTTTTTTAAACTATTATTTGTTGATTATCAAAAATATTCAGGCGCGCAAATTACCCACGGAGAGTTACATACTGACAAACTGACATACAAGTGAAGCTAATATAAAGCGTGTAAATAACCTACGGAGGAAAACACCTGGTTTCGAAATATAACTTCGGGATGGTCATCAGAGGATTCCGGGTTGATGTACGGGTTTATCTGTGCCATTCCCGATGAAAACCTACGGAGGAAAACACCTGGTTTCGAAATATAACTTCGGGATGGTCATCAGAGGATTCCGGGTTGATGTACGGGTTTATCTGTGCCATTCTCGATGAAAACCTACGGAGGAAAACACCTGGTTTCGAGATATAACTTCGGGATGGTCATCAGAGGATTCCGGGTTGATGTATGGGTTTATCTGTGCCATTCCCGATGAAAACCTACGGAGGAAAACACCTGGTTTCGAGATATAACTTCGGGATGGTCATCAGAGGATTCCGGGTTGATGTACGGGTTTATCTGTGCCATTCCCGATGAAAACCTACGGAAGAAAACACCTGGTTTCGAGATATAACTTCGGGATGGTCATCAGAGGATTCCGGGTTGATGTACGGGTTTATCTGTGCCATTCCCGATGAAAACCTACGGAGGAAAACACCTGGTTTCGAGATATAACTTCGGGATGGTCATCAGAGGATTCCGGGTTGATGTACGGGTTTATCTGTGCCATTCCCGATGAAAACCTACGGAGGAAAACACCTGGTTTCGAAATATAACTTCGGGATGGTCATCAGAGGATTCCGGGTTGATGTACGGGTTTATCTGTGCCATTCTCGATGAAAACCTACGGAGGAAAACACCTGGTTTCGAGATATAACTTCGGGATGGTCATCAGAGGATTCCGGGTTGATGTATGGGTTTATCTGTGCCATTCCCGATGAAAACCTACGGAGGAAAACACCTGGTTTCGAGATATAACTTCGGGATGGTCATCAGAGGATTTCGGGTTGATGTACGGGTTTATCTGTGCCATTCCCGATGAAAACCTACGGAAGAAAACACCTGGTTTCGAGATATAACTTCGGGATGGTCATCAGAGGATTCCGGGTTGATGTACGGGTTTATCTGTGCCATTCCCGATGAAAACCTACGGAGGAAAACACCTGGTTTCGAGATATAACTTCGGGATGGTCATCAGAGGATTCCGGGTTGATGTACGGGTTTATCTGTGCCATTCCCGATGAAAACCTACGGAGGAAAACACCTGGTTTCGAAATATAACTTCGGGATGGTCATCAGAGGATTCCGGGTTGATGTACGGGTTTATCTGTGCCATTCCCGATGAAAACCTACGGAGGAAAACACCTGGTTTCGAGATATAACTTCGGGATGGTCATCAGAGGATGACTAGGAAGGTCATCACCTGGGTTCTAGGTTGATAATAATCAAAATTTAAATAATATCATTATGGTAGTCTCTTTATGCGAAGGAGAGTTACATACTGACACACTGACAAACTGACAAACTGACAAACTGACAAACTGACAAACTGACAAACTGACAAACTGACAAACTGACAAACTGACATACAAGTGAAGCTAATAAAAAGCGTGTAAAATATAATTATTGGTAACTCAACATCTATCAAGATTCCACTGCTATCGAACGGCTCTTGTGATAGTTCTAAATTGAAAGCCGAAAGCAGTATTATTACTGATAAGTCAGGAGTTGTCATTGCACAACCGCGTTGGAAGAAAAAATACTTTTGTATTTATTGTCACAAGTTAGTTGTTAAACTACCGAGACATATTGAGACTAAGCATAAAGATATTGAAGAAGCGCAACAACTAAAAAATACACCAAAAGGTTTGTAATATTTGTGGAAATTTTCGAATTTGCGAGTTAAATTTATTTTCATTATATTTGCTTTAAAAGTTTGATTTGAGAGAGCTGGATGACGTTCTAGAAGTAGCTGAATGTCAACCACCTATTTTTATGTTTTTTAACGGTTAATGTTGCAAATAATTTTTATATTTAACTTACATTCACTTTTTAGATAGTAATTATTGTATTTTGAGTAAATGTCGATTCGAAATCAATATTGAATATAAATATTTCCATTTATCGAGAGTGCAATGTATATTACCTTTATGATTTCAATTCGCTTTAATTAAACTTTTGCAATAATAAAAATGAAAAGCATTACTCGTAACTCAACTATTAAGTAACAATTCGAAAAGTTACATTTTTACTGCATTTGATTAAGCATATTATGATATATAATAACATAAATATATCCAATTCTAACTTTTTATACACGGTATAATAAATACGTGTCGCGAACCTGGGAGTCATATTTTAAGATTTTGACGAACGGTAAATCGCTGGTTTATCTCTGTGACATACTCAGAATATCTATCATCTTATTGTTGAGCGTGATATAATGAAATAATAAAAATTCTGTATATAATAAAAATTTTATCCTTAAATATTTACAGTATTAAATATTGTTGCTTAAAATATTCACAAATATTTTTTTACGCAGGTACTCAAGAAAGAAAAAAATTGATCGAAATTTATAGAGACAATGGTCGAACTTTGCACAATACTAATCCTAAGTATACTGGAAAGTTATTAGTTAGTCGTCGTCCAAAATCAGAAAATAAATCTGCTGAAGATTATATCACTTGTCCAAAGTGCCTTAAAACAGTAACAAAATCGAACTCTTATAAACATTTTGCTGGGTGTATAGGTGCTAAAACAAATGGAGCACACTCATAAATTCCTTGGTCGCGACGTAGAAGGGCGTGTTCATGCCAATGCAAGAGATACACTCAGTTTAGTGATTTTTCCTGTATTCCAAGAAGACGCAATTGTACGCTTAATAAGATATGACTGGTTATTAGTTTTGTATGGTAATAAATTGTGCATAAAACATACCGCACATTACCAACATAATTTGATTCGAGCTAAGTTACGACTTGTGGGACGTTTATTATTTGCAGCAAAAGAACTAAACCCTCTAGTAGAAGATCTTGCGTCTATTTTTGCACCGGAATTCATTGATACGATAGTAAAAGCTATAGAAGTAGTTGCAAGAATAAATCGTTTGGAGAACGATTGTGGTGCACCGTCTTCCGCTTTAAGCTTGGTAACTTACTTAAAGCATATTAGTAAAATTTATGAAAGTGAGCACGCGAAAAAGAATTATAAAGAAGGTTTAGACAGAGTTATGAGATTTAGAAAGGTTTACAAAAATGAAATGCCAGATTCCATAAATCAAATCGCCGGGGAGGCTCAAAGTAAGCTAAAAAGACAAAAAGTAGTTTTATTACTAATGACTGAAGATATTCAGAAGTTGATTAATTATTTAAAAGCTGAAAGAAAAAAATGTTTTAAAATCTTGGAACATTGCTTTAACTTGCGAGAATGGTTGAATGGTTTGAAATTCGTATCTGCCTATATTCTCGTTTTTAATCGTAGAAGAGTAGGTGACATCCAAAATATACTTTTAACTGATTTAAATAAGATTGAGTGTATTGATAGAGAAGCTGATCGAGAAGAATTCAATTTATTGGATGACACCGGTAAAGTGTAAACATAGCTAAAAAATTTTTCAGAATAGCTATAAGAGGCAAAAGAAATCGTACAGTAGCGGTAATTGTGGGTGCTGATATACTTAAAGAAATCAATATTATAATAAGACACCGTCTCAGCGCAAATGTACCTCCGAAGAATGAATATTTATTCGGATTACCGAATAATATTGATGACCGCGTAAGGGTGGTTAATATTTGCAAGGAAATGAGAATTTCGTCTATTGATTGTGGTGCAGAAAAGCCAGAATTACTTCGCGGAACTGGATTACGGAAACATGTAACAACAAAATGTATTGAACTCGAGTTAAATGACAAAGCCCTCGGAGATGTTATTAATCATCTAGGTCATTCTGAAAAAATACATAAAGATTTTTACTGGCAGCCAATTAAGTCTAAAACAATAGTCCAAGTGGCAAAAGTTTTGGAAGCTGTACAAGGTCCACTTGACATTGAGGAAGATGAGGATATCGTCGATGATGTTAGTGATTTTATTGTAATTCCAGATATAGTATGTGAAAAAGAGGCAAATCGAGATTTTCACGACTTCTCACAACCATCCTGTTCATATGTTATGAAAGATTCTGATTTGAACCAATCTAGTTCTTCCACAAGCAAATCAATTCACGTCGAGTATGATTTGTGTAATGAAGATCACTTTTCTGGTGAAAATACGGCAAATCCTGAAAGTAATAACTATGATTATACTGGTAAAACGAAAATAAATAAAGCACCCGAAACTGGGAAATTATCTTTCAATTATTTCACTTATAATCAAGAACGTTTCATATTACTTAGTTTTAAGTTTTTTTTATTATTTATTTATGGACTAATTAATTTAATTTTCAGAGAAACATCAGAAGAAGCGCTGGACGCAAACAGAACTTGGTGTTGTTTTTTCGGCATTCCATCATCATTTGCAAGCTAAAACCTTACCATCATTGAACGACATCGATGATCTTCAAGAAAAATATCCTTGTTTGCAAGGTCGGTCTAGAAAGTCAATCAAGACCTGGGTCTCAAATCAAATAAAAGGGAAACCAAAAACATCAACGATGGCACTCAAAATAATTGGTAATCAAACAGTACAGCTGGATGTGACTAAATATTTGAAAAAGAGAGTTCAAACTCCAATACATAGTCAAAACTGTTAAACTTTCGTTGCACCATTAATCGAAAGGATGGCTTCACAAATTAATCGAACTGTTACTACCTAATATTAATCATTTCTTCATATTAATAAAAATTAATTCATAATACAATTATTTGTAGTACATGAAATTAACAGTGAGATTAAATGTACGATTAGTTTTTGTATTGTTATTACTTTGGCAAATTATTGTAATACATTATATTTGTTTATCTCGAACGTTATTCCTTTAATAATGTTCATGTTCTTTAACAGTGATTTGAGCAACATTCAAGAACTTTATTAGAGGATATTTTGAGGTTTGTCCTCATACTATCATTTCATAAAAAAAAGGTTGCTACAATTATTATTTTTTATATGTACTTATCTGCTAAGCTTATGATTTCAAAATAAAGTAAAATTAGTTGAGATATTTTCTAAATACCTATATTCCGATACGCTTTATTCCATTCACCGTAATTGCAATGTACTCACTAATTGTATGCAGGTAGTGATCAAGGTGTGATTGAACAATACGACTAAGAAGAAAAAATTACAGAAAATATTAAAGTTTATAATGAAATAAAATCTTTTGAAAGTGATAATATAAGTTAATCGTATTAGAATCATATTCAGTCAGCACATTGCTTATAATATTTTACCGATTCTGCCAACATGTTTGTTAGTGAAAAAATACGACAAATTACTTGCTACTCTCTCAATTCTAGAAATTCAAAAGCTATTTCAAAAGTTTTTGAAGTGAGATGTTATAATCAAAAATGATTTAGATTCAGTTTCAGTTATAAGTTAAAATTCTCAACCATTTTTATTTTGATTTTATTCAGCAATTATATTAATTAGTAAAAGTAACAATTATACTTAAAAAGAACGTACACTAATAAATTATGTTAGTTACAAAGTTATGAGCAACAGATCCTGATTTTAGGAAATTTATTTAAGGAAATTTATGCTAATAAATATACATTAGATTTACCTTGATGTGTAATTAAACTGCTTACTCAGTAACATATTGGTAAATTGTATTATATTTCGAATTTCAAACTACTTTCAAAATGTTTTCATGAAAATTTCTTATAAAACATAAACATTTCTATTATTTAGATAATATTGATATGTTTTTATTAACTTCCAGGACTATTTACGAAGTTGCTATGACTTAAAGTTATTTTGTAGAACATATAAATATGAATGTTTTGTAGAATCTAGATAAAAAGTTTATTGTCTGCTTTTATTTGAGATATTAATAAATATTATTGTTAAAATCTGAATAAATAATCTACATAAGCTAAATTATCTGCAAATATTTTCTTATCCTATTTTATTGTATATCTAACTATTAAAACATCTCAGTCTTTAGTTTATGAAAAAATTTTAATTTAATTTCAAACGTACAATAACTATTAAACTTTTTTTTATGAAATCATATAAATAATAGGTTTCGATTTCTATATCACTTCAGAATAAGAAACTTAATTAATACTGACTGATGACTTCCTAACATCTTTATTTGTCTGTCGTTTTTTTCCATGCTTTCTGATATTTTTGTCTTTTAATAATATCTTCTCAGGATTCTTCATACATTTTTTTGTGTGTGTAGGTAGAGTCGTTTTAGCGAGGTAAGCTTTGCAATAAGGACAAAACTCGAAATGACGAGCAGTACGATTGTAACCAGGTTGTGACCTTTGACTAGTTATTAATGATCCTGTATTAAATTTTTTTGATGTATTGTGAAGATGAGTCCCACGGTTGCGAATATCGGTTATGGCTTTATTTCTTTTAGCACTTCGTAGTGGGTATTTCATAAATTTTTGAACCTCAGCGATATTTTCGTGATGTGTTTCTAAATGACGAGAAACTTTGTTACCAAAATCTTACAGTAAAGACCAAAATACTGCTTAGAAACTATCTTTTTCTTGATTACAGTCTTTGAGACACGGCGTGACCGCTGTACTTTCAAAGAGCCAATACTAATCTGATCAGCATTAGCATCAGAATCAGTATCAGCATTAGTATCAGTATCAATAAAAATCTGATCAGCATCAGCATTAATATCAACATTCGTATCAGTATCAACACTAAGTTCATCATTATCAGTATTAACACTAAGTCTATCAGTATGATTGTCAATAAATAAAATTTCATTTCTTACTTTTGAATAATTATGCTCATAATTAAAGTTTAGCACATTAACATGTGCATCTTGGAGGTCTTGGGAGATTTTGCTTATGTTTTCATTGTTAATTTTATCAGTCGTCGGATCATGACAGGAATTTACGCATTCACTAAAATAATTTTTCCGATTTTCAATTTCATCTGCACAATCAGTTATATTTACTAATTGATTACTTTGTTCTAATATTTCTGTTTCGACAGATGTCTCATGTAGCCAATCATCCTCAATTATTTCTAATAATCCAGATGGCAAACTTGGTGCACATGATGACCCACTTTGGTCCAAATCGTTTTTTCTTGACAGGTCAATATCAGACATTCGTATTTCAGGTACAGGATATGTACTTGATTTTAACAGTGTTGAGGTATTAATTTCTTGTTCCAAGAAAAATCGGTTTCCATCATTTATTTTGCCCATATTTTCAGTAGAACTCTGTAACTCCATTATGATACACTTTGTGTATATATCTTCACCTGAAATAATACCGAAGTTATCATATTTATTCAAATTAATATACTTTTTTTAACTTTGAAGTAACAACTTATAAATCATATGAAAAATGTTATTACACAGATAAGATAAGATCAGCAATCCGAAATAACTCAAGATTAATATAATTTGGTTAAATTACGTGAGTTGCTTATACTGATAATAAATCGAGTAATGTTTAAAAAAGAAATATTTATATGATCATTCGCTGCAGAATATTTTATGCCCTAAATAAACAAATTTTTGTTGAAATAAACTGAAATGTATATTAGTGGATAAGGAATATTTATGTTGAATAAAATAAAGGTTATCAAATGAAAAAGTTTAGGCGTTATTTAGTAATGCCATCTAGTGGCGAATTGACTAAGCGCCTTTAAGTAGAAAGTTTGAGATTAGTTACCATCAACATGTGAGACTATTTCTAAGTGTCACTAAATTGATTATTTTATTGATATTTAATTTTTCTAATTATTTATCAAATGATGCATGCTGATATTTTTTTTGTTGATTAAGGGTGAATAATATTATTGTATTATAATAACCTTAGCTATGAATTTCGATTTTTATTTTGCATCGTTTTTTGCAATGGTTCAACACAGAAGGGAATCAACAATAATTGTAGAAAAATAAATTTTCTTTTAAAAAGTACTAGAATGGTTTTCACTTTACACAAGCCCAAACTAAGTTACGCGGCATTTTTATTTGGAATTGATAAAGTTAAAAAATATTATGATTTTTTTTCAAAGTTTTTAGATTCAAGTTTGACAGATATGTGAATTGACAATCATTATAGAGAACAAAATTCTTTTTAACGAAGTACTTGAGTAATTTTTACATCAATCTAGCCCAAACAACGTTACGCGGCATTTTTGGCAGGAACTTTACAAGTGGAAAATTATTATGATTTATTTTTAACTTTTTTAAATTCATTTTTGACAGATTTCTGTATTAACAATAATTATGGAGGAAAAAATTCTCTTTAAAAAAGTCTTATTAATGATACTTTGAGGACTCTTACCAAGTAGTAACGATAGTTTGAGGACTGGCTTTAAAATATCTGTTCTCGCTGTAACGATAATTTGAGGACTGTCCTCAAATTATGCGTTACCCTATTTGTATAGAATGAGGACAAATCTCTGACGTATTGAATACTTTGAGGTCTGTCTTCAAAGTAACAATTTTCTTCATAATTTGAAAAATAAAAATATATAAATGAAAAATTTTGTTATATCTAATAATAATTAAAATTTATCAAGTCAATCTGATACAACATACTTTAATTAACGTTAAAGTTTCTATATAAATAAATTCATAAGGCCTTAAATTTTCAGATTAGACAAGTAAAATCATAAACCCCATACGACATTACTAAATAACGTCAAAGAAAATATAGATTGACTTCCACCATTTTTGTAAAGAAAATATATTCTATCACGACGACTTTTTAGGTTGCGATTAATTTGTAAGCGAATTTTTTATGAAAAGTTGACAGCATGCTTTCTATTTATTCCATCTGCTTGAATTCATAAACGTATTGAGATCATTATAGGTTGATAAATCAGATCGATTAAAATTATAATCAAACAAAAATTGTAGTTCATTTATTTCATGAAAGAATCAAAACGTTTCCATATAACTGCAAATTATTTATTATAATACTAATATTAAATATTCTACCTGAAACTGAGGGTATTGAAAATCTTTCTGTTAGTATATCTTAATTAAATAAATAATAATTAATTTGAATATGTTAGAAGTTTACTAGAAACTTACTCACCTTAGTCTTTCTATGAAGATAAATAAATTCTTATGATATATTTACATTTTACTGTTTATTGAAATTCCATTTCACATTTTCAAGACATTTCATTTAATAATGATGTCAATCACACAATTTTTTTAGCAAATTAATATTTTGAAGACGAAGGCCACAATATCAATCAAAGAAGATAAATGATTTTTCCGATTCTAGATAGATATTGTTGAAAAACTTCAAATACAGTTGTAAAATAGAAAAATTGGTAAAATTTAAACAATATAAATTTTACGTTCGATAACTTAGGTAAATTACCTATATCGTGAAATGCATCTATTTCATACATAAACATACACTGAGGAAAAAGCTCGAAATATGACCATTTTCTGAAAGCTTAATAATCGTGTATATATATCATATTGAGTATAATCTAGTAAAGTAAATAGTTCGTATAAAATTAATAAAATCAATTAATAGTTAGTTTTGCAATGTTTTAAACCTATTTATGCAAGAATGACTGAAAATAATAGAAAAACTTGTAAATAATTAATTAGACAATTTTTTAATAAAACAGTCTGACAATAAAGCTTAACAATTTAGCTAATTAATGTATATTTAAATTAGGTGTTTATAGTGTAACACATATTTAATTATGACTGTGTTTAAATGAATAACAAAAATTCTTACTTAAAAAGATACTTTGAGAACAGTCCTCAAATGACTTTTTTCTAAAAGCTCAAGAGGGTACATATATTCTATTATGAACTAATAAAATCGATCATTTATAGAGATTGAGTAGAATAAATGATAATGATGAAATAGTTCTTCGGTATTTCAAACTTATTTATGCTAAATTAACTGAAAATACTAGAAAATCTCGTGAATAATTAATTAGATAACCTTTTAGTTAAATAGCCTGTAACAACAAGGCTAAACAGTTCAGTTAATTAATTTATATTATATTTGCATAATGTATTTGTAGTATGACACTTCTTCAATTATAATTGTGTTGAGAGAACTATCGATGTTTCTGACTTAGAAAGATATTTTAAGTACAAATCTCAAGGATAATTTTTTTCAGAACTAAACGTATAAAAATTTAATATATGGAAGAAAAAGTTTGGAAAATCCTAAAGTGCATACCTCATACCTCATTTTATTGTAAATAAAAAATTCAAAAAAAAAAAAATTTTTTTTAATATTTTATTTAGTTACGATTTTTTCAGTTTAAAAATATTTTTTTTGCTCGACGGGCAGAAAGCGTCAACTTTCGACCCGCTGCGCTAAGCGAAGTTGCCATGTCCTGCCTTCGTCGAGCAAAAAAATAGTATACACTCCTCGGGAAGTAAATGAGAAAGCCTCAGATCACATGTTTGTTGACCTCGGCCAACAATTACATGTGATCTGAGAAATTTCTTACTTTACTTCCCTAGGTGTGTAATATACTTTTTTGAAAGCATGTATAAACAAAAGAAATCGGAAAAAAATTGAATCAATTCAAACTGCTGCTTTTTTTTGGTTGATAGCGATACCTTTTATATTTCTAAAAATTTTTTAATTTTTTAATAATTTCTATTTTCGACAAAATCTGAAATTGGAGAATAATTTTATATTATACCGGATCTTTTTTCAAAAAAATTAGTCGGTAAGAATTGCTTAGTTATCAATTTTTCTAAAAATGCGTTATTTATGCTTTTAAAATGACGTATTTTCTATTAATTATTAAAAAAAAATAGTTCTATTAATGCATTTTAGAAAAAAATTCAATTAATGCATTAAAAAAAAAAATAACTTTCGATCCTACAAATTTTATGATTGCAATTTTTTTAAATTAATGATCAATAGCAGTCTTAGTCTTAACCCGAAAAAAAATTTTAAAACTCACGCTTCGAAAGTAGTGTTACTTGCTGGACGTAATCCAAAGCACCACACAGATGACTTGGAGCGCCCACATATGGTGAAAAGTTTAAGGTCTTTTTTTTGTTATGTTTTCAAACATAGGTTATACTGAAAGACCAATTGATATTTAATTGATTCAATATCAACTAAACTACTTTAAATTAGACTGTGATTTTCGAAAAGACTTAGTTTTGGATAATACTGGAGCGTATAAAAACAAAATTGATGTTTTGAGGACAGTCCTCAAAGTATACGTTTTCAGCAAAGCATATTTTGGGAACAAATTTCGCATGAAGTAAATTCTTTAAGGACTGTCTTCAAACTATTATCTTTCATTATATCTTAAAAAATACAAGGATGTAAAAAATAGTATCAAACAATAAACAGAGAAAAAAAAACATAAAATTCTGCTATAATTAAGTGGAGCCATAATTCTTTGGTGAGGGAAAAAAATGAACGATGAAAAACGTATATATAGATATACAAATGCCCAGTCGTATTTTAGTTTTTTATTTATAATAATTAAATAATAATGAATTAAACGCTCATATTAATTGAGAAACAGCGCCTTACGATACTTTAGACGATAAAAAAAAATTATTCCGGTCCGATAATTTTTTCAACTAATTTCCCTGCCAAATACACGGATCCATAACGACAGACACACAGATGTCCAGTAAAGATTATTTTTTATCTCATTAATTACTATGTATGTTAAACAAAATAACTTTAACTAAAATGTAATTAATGTGGCAGACAGTTTATCTAACAATATAATTGCATCTATATTATCCTCTAAGTGCGATATAAATGGAAAAAAAATCAATTTCAGTTTCGTAAACACTGCGTTTTCAAGATGTTGAGAGTAGAGCCCAACTGAACGCTTCGCTTATGAGGCGTGCAAAATTGATCCGAACAAAAATAGTTTCACCGTAAAGATAGCGCCAAGTTCGTCATAAAATTATTGAAAAACAAAAAATATTTATTTATTCTCTACAAAAAGAGATTTATTTTATACAAAAATATATAAAAGTTTAATATTGAAAAAAAAAGAAACCTTTACAAAAAGGTATATAATACAAGTACAAAAAAAACCAAGTAACGGTTTTTTGACAAATTAGTATGAGAAAAATTTTTTTACAACCTTAAAACTTAGATAAGTTCTACAAGAGAATTAGATAGCAATAACGTTGTTGAGAACTTACACCACTACACCCGTGAAAAAATATTCTGATTAGACCGGACATAAACTGAAAAAGTGATATCAAAATTTGTTATATATTTCATTCATAATCTAATATGATCTGATATTTCCATATATCAATTTCGACAGGTCCTAATATAATCTGATATAAAAATTGACCATGTCAGGTCAGATCAAGCCTTACCAATTTAATATGCTCATATTAGGCTTGATATTACTTGATATAGTTTGATAAGTAGATGTATAATTTTTTTATGTCCTGATATAATTTTATATGAGTACATATGGCTAGATCTGAAATCGGTCTACACACAATCGTATTCAAGAAGATATGTTAGAGTTGTTCAAAATAATAGATATTTTTTTAGCACACGCTACATAAATATTTTTGTTTATCATATGATTTAATATTAAATTTAGATCACGATTTCAGCAATAAAATTATAAAGAACAATAATTATTCTTTTGTTACAAATAATCTTAATTACCAAAAAAAAATTTTATAATTTTTAAAGATAAGTTCCTTTAGATATCTGGAAAAGAATAATTTATTTATACTACTTTTTATTTATTGATTATTAACAATTGCGATCAAGAATAAAAGTTAATAATAGACAATAGATCAAATCAACAATCGAGTGAAAATACTGTTTTTGTAAAACTTCATGAAATTTTAAACACATCTTATGAAATTTCAATGTATTCTGATCTCTCTCGTGTTTTATTTAAAATCTATCCGATTGAGTTTATCATATTGTACGTAATGTAGACCAGTGGACATCGGACTGGACTGAGAACCAAGAAGAGTCGAGCAAATCGAATTCGCAACCATAAGGCACCTAGAATTTTTCATCAGATAATTGATTCCTAAATTCTCTGGAATAGCCAGAATTCCGGTGTTTTTGATTTACGATTGAAAAATAATTTTTTTATAGCATGACTTGGAAATAAAATTTGATAATTATATAATTTTACCGCGTATACATTATCTGATGTGTCCATATGAGAACATATATATTCTGATATGACCAGTTTTCATGTCAGACCGTATATCGTCTGGTATAGCCGATTTTTATATCAGACCATATCAGGCCTGATATAGTCTAGTCAAAATATTTTTTCAGAGGCAAAAACAGTAATCAAATCTTTAATCCATGGCGAGAACTTGATGAATTTTAATGAAGTTTTATAAAAACTTTATGAAAATAATGCGTTTTATTGGCGTACATTCATTTCGTAGAAAATTCGATAGATAAGTGATTCAAATTAAATTTTTTTTCGATCATTGCATGTAGCCTTTAAATTCAATTAAATATGTATTACAATGAAGGTAAATTACCCAATGTCTCTGTATAATCATACCAATATATTAAGAGCCAGTTTTTTGTCTAGTTTTAGTGTGAAAACCACTAAACCGATAGACGTGGAAATTATGTCATGAGATGTAGTGTGTTTGGGAGGAGGTTTTAGTTTATCATATGGTGATAATTCCGTATTTAAAACTTAACTTATTTCAATTTGGAAAATAGTAAATTTTCTGTATTAATTTATTTCATTCGATTTTCAGTTGTGTGAAAAAAAAATTATGAACTATAGTTCCTGTGAGCTTAAAATTTAACTGACATCTTTCTTCTTAGATTGATTAATATTTTAGGAAATTTATCTTCTATTAATTGGTCTTCATTTGATAAATAATTTGTACTTTGATCATTTTTCAACGTGAAAAAGATTACTTCAAATGAAAGCGACAATAGAGCGTACTTATTTAAATAAAGATCTTCAACAAAAATAGAAAAAGAACAGGTTTTTTTGTTGTCAAAATATTTTCGAATCAAGAGGGATAATAATTTAATTAACTTTAATACGCCCACGCGTAGTTAAAAGGATAACCGCAAATTGCGCATGCGCTTTAGAATCATAGGTTTATAGGTTTGGGTGATCTATACACCCCACGCGACGAGTAATGTGATACAATGGTGAATTTTGGTCGAACCAAAAAAATTATCGAATACATTAATTTTTATGATAATTTAAGAATAATGTATGCAATAAAAACATGACAACTGAGGAAGTCCGCAAAAGCCATACTGGATAAACATATATATATATATATATATATATATATATATACAATCAGTCATGAAAATATCTTTAATAATAATATTAGCGACACTAATTATTAAAATCAATTTCTTGTCATACAAATTAATTTTAAACTATAAAAATTAATTTGATATAGAAGGTTATTAAGTATTAACAAATCCGAACAAAAACAGTTTCACTGTAAAAAAAATCGCGCCAAGTCCACGTTCATCAGACTATTAAGAAAAAAAATTTCTTATTTCTTTACAAAAAAATATAAAATAATAAAATTAAAAAATCCAAGTAACCAATATGATTGTATTTGATTTGCGAAAAATAAAAAAAATTTTATTGTAAATTTGAAAATTAAAAAAAACTTTTGGAACATATTTAACGTGCGTGGTTGCAAAATATTTTACTTTTAATGAAATTCGTAAAATCTATTTACTAGGACTTTAAAAAAATTGAAATACACAATGACGCACACCAAGTACGTTCCAAAATTTTTTTTTAATTTTCAAATTTACAATAAAATTTTATTTAATTTCCAAAAATCAAACACAATCATATCGGTTACTTGGATTTTTTAATTTTTTAATTTTATATCTTTTTGTAAAGAAATAAGAAATTTTTTTTTCCTAATAATCTTACGAACGTGGACTTGGCGCGATTTTTTTTACAGTGAAACTGTTTTTGTTCGGGTTTTAGTATTTTTTGTAATTATAATAAAAATTTACAATTGCTACGAACTCAAATCTCGCGTTGGCTGCATTTTTTATAGCAAACTATCCTCTTGAAGCTCCAGTTTATGTAAAAACAATTCCAGCGCACCCTGGTGGATGTAGATGCAAGCTGTGAAATGTATTTTTTTAACTGTAGTTTCCCATCTATTGGAAGATTACCATGCATTTTCGAATTATTTAGTCTGTGGCATGTCACTTTTTACATAGAAAAAAGGTCAGGATCGAAATTTTTGAGCTTGCTATAGTTTGTGCTGATAAAATTTAATAATTTCAAGTAGATTAATTATTATAATTGCATTAATTAATTAATATCAGTAAAATAAAGCATGAATTACTGTTATTTTATAGAGTTTATGATCAAGAAGTACCGTAGAATTTAATAAAATTTTGTAACCTCAAAATACCGTTCTGCTCACAGTAAACATAGTCGGTAGTCTGGCGCTTCGTTTACAACGGATTTGAACGGAACTTGGCGCCAGATTCTACCAAATCTGTGGATAAAATAAATAATTTGAAATTATAAATGATCAATTTTTAATCGAAAAAATTAATTATATGTATTACTTTTTAATTTTTAGTACTCAAAATTAATAATATTAAACACATCGTTTATTTTGTGTTTGAAAATTTATTTTGAATCATAAATAATTAGTTTTTAACTGTAAAAATTAATCTTAGACTATAAATAATTAATTTAGTTTATTAATTAGTTTATTAACAAAATTATGTCAAGGCAGTTGCCGAATGACAAAGAGTAAGTATACATATAATTTTACATTATTGTGCAGTTTAACTTATAAATATTTAGAGTGTTTTACATAATAATAATTTTAGATAGGTGATAATATTATATACTACATAAAAAATTAATATAAAAATTTGATTTATAAAGAATTAACTAATAATTTTAAGAATCTTTGATGTTACTAAAGAGACAGGTAGGAAACTTTAAATTAAAAAGAAGCTATATAAAGAAGGTTAACGAAGTTTGAAGATTAATAAAATAATGATAGAAGCATTTACAACAGTTCATGATCAAACATCTAAATTAAATAAATAATCAAAAATTTTATTTTTGAAAACCTCCAAGCTTGATGAATTTATAATGTCCTCTGGTAGTTCTTCCCATAATCGTATAACTGTAATTACGAAAGAAGACTCATAATGAGTGGTACTGAAATTTGGGAATTTAAAGAGAATATTATTTTTCTTGGCTGCTAGTCTCTCAGATCGTCTTACATTTTCATCAGTTGCATTTAATAATACTATAGAGCAATAATCAATTAACGGTAAAATAGTTGCCGGTACAAGTAATTTTTTAATTGATGAAGTGTAAATATTTCTACGTAATTTCAGGCTATATAATGCCGAATTGATTTTACTTATAGTTTTTTAAGTGTGTAAGTTCCACGATAAATTACACGTAAAATGAACTCCAAGGCACTTGATTGATTCAATATAAGGTAGAGGTACACCATCAATTTCTAGCTTTGGAATACCTTCTCGCATAAGAGCTTTTACTTTGTTATTTGATCCCATTACCATTGCTTTAGTTTTAAGTAGATTTACTTCTAACCCATTATCTCTGGCCCAATCAACTACTGCTTGAGCATCCAGGTTCAACTGTCTAGTAGCTTCATGGATTTGATGACTATAACAATGTAAATAAATATATTTATCATCAGCAAATAAACCATGATTTGTATAAGTAAGTCGTTTAGCCGCAGAGTTCATAACTAATAGAAATAATATGGGTCCTAGAACTGACCCTTGAGGAACTCCAGATGTTGTAGTTTTAAACTCAACTGGCTTACCATCTCCATCAAGTACAGCTTGCGACCTATCAGATAAGTAAGACAGAAACCACTTAACTGTCTCAGGAGAAAATCCTAATTCTATCAAGGTTTTTATAATAATTTTGTGGTTAACATAATCAAATGCTTTGGTCAAATCAAAAAAGACTATTAGAGTTAATTGATTACTGTCCATAGCTCTGGAAATATCATTTGTTAATTTTAATAGGGCAGATCGAGTACTATGATGTTTTCTGAACCCTGATTGATATTTATCAATAAGATTAATATCCTCAAGATATGTAACTACTTGGTTAGCAATTATTCTCTCGAAAACCTTACTTAGATGTGAAGTATTTGCGATGGGTCGTGTATCAGAGAGGGAACGCGGTGGAGAGGTCTTGTTCAATGGTAAGATGTAAATTGCCTTCCAAGCTTGAGGGAAGATAGCAGTATTTAAAGATCGATTAAAAAGCTGTGTAAGAAAGATTGTTATCTGGGGAATATTGTTTTTTAGCCAATAAAGATTTAATTCATCCGGACTTTTACCCTTAGATTTGTTGAGAGTGAGATGAAGAGCTTTTGTTACATCTACAATGTCAATCTCTGTCCATACAAAGGAACAATTTACCAAACTACTATGAGACAATTTAATTTCTTCAAAGGTTGCTTCATTACATGGTGGATGATGTCTTACTATTTTTGCAAAGTGATTATTTAATTCTCTCGAGTCAAAGAAATTTAAGGGCGAGGAATTTGAACCTTTAATTAACCCCAAATGCTTAAGTTTACTCCATACATTTGAATCTAATGGAATATTACTCAGTGCATTGCATAAATAATTTTCACGAGCCTCCGTAAGCTTTATTTTTAATTCCTTTCTTTTAATTTTAAAAAGATTTAATAGGTCCTTATTATTATTTCTTTTTGCACGTTTATACAAAGTATCACGTTTTTTGCACTTGGTTCTAAGTTCTTTTGTGACCCAGGGATTAGGAACATGAGTAATTTTGCGTGAACGAATAGGTGCAAATTCTTCAAGAATTTCAATAATAGTCTCATGAAATAAGCTAGTTAAATAATTAGGATCAGAATTTTCTATGAGTTCACTATCAATTTTAAGAGATTGCATCAGGGCATTGCTCATAGCTTCTTGGCTAGTTTTAGAAAAGTCTCTATAATTTATAATTTTCGCCGAAGGCTTCTCGAAATCAAACTTATAATCGCATACAAGATAATCATGTTTGTTTATAAAGGGTTGATTAGATTTACAAAAATTGACCATTTTGGATTGATTATCAAGAATAATAACATCTAACCACGAATCTTTGTTATTTGAATGGTGAGTAGCACCAAACGGGACACAAAATAATGATCATTCCGTGATAAATGACTGTAAAAGATTAGGTGTTATAGAGGATTCTAACAGATCAAAATTCAAGTCTCCCATAATTATTAAATTTTTGTAATTTATCATTAATTTAGAAATTACATTAAAAAATTCATCTTAAAGATTACCTTGAGGCCTACGATAGATTACTGATAGTAATAAGCGATTTCCAGTCTGTGAAATGACTTCGAGAATTAAATATTCAGGTTGATTTATATAATTTGTGTTAGGTACATAGATGACTTTAGCTTTTAATGACTTGTGGACCAAACATGCCACACCCCCACCCTTAATGAAGCACCCATTATCGGAATGAGTTAAACCTCTATCTCTTCGAAAGACTGTAAAGTTTTCTAAGTAAAGAATTGTCTTGTAGCGGTTTGAGCCATGTTTCAGTTATAGCAATGATATGTGGTTTTGAATCTGCAACTAGATCGAGAAATTGGGCAACATGACCATTAAAACTATTAATATTCAAACTTAAGAACCTTATGGACTGAGGATTTGGATTATCAGTTAATTAATTCTAAGTGACGTTAATCAAGTTTAGTGAGATCGGCTTCAGAACAGATCTTAATTTTAGTAGTATTGTCATCTTTTTTAACAAAAATCGAACTATTTTGTACCCAAACATACTTCAAACGTAGAGTTTTGGCCTTAGACTTAGTTATAAGTAACAATTTATATACTTCAGCATTTAAAAATTCATTAACATATAAGAAATCCTTAGAAACATTTGCCGTATCTGGGAAGACAGTTTTAACTAGTAATGTTTTAAGCTTTCTCTTACTATTAATAATATAATCTCGTATTTGAGGAGATTTAAGTTTAACTATGATTGAGTGCAAAATAGGTTTTGCATTATCTTTTACATTATTTGAAGAGTTTTTGGTTCTCTTCTCTATTAGCCTAGTAGAAAGTATGTCAGACTTGAGTTCAGGTACTTTGAGAGCGTTGAATACACTAGAAGTGATCTCCATTTCAGATGAACCTTGGACAACTGAATCCGGAATGCCTGAGATAACCAATTCTGATGTAACTTGTGAATAAGGCAGGACTCCAGAAGAATCATTCAATGCAACACTTGAATTAAGGCATGTTGATCAGCTAAGCTTTTAGAATTTTTTAGTGTATCTTCTTTGATGGTTTCAAGCTCATTTCTCAGTTTCATAATATTGGTAGTGTTCAAATTTACATTGGTGTTTATAGAGTTAAGAGCTTCTTTGGCATTAGATTGTTCAATTTGTAACAAATTTAATCGAGAACCAAAATCGTCAATTTTTGAAGACAATGTCTTAAATTCAGTCGTAAGCACTGGTATTTGCGCAACTGACTTCATCACTAATGTAAGTTTGTCATCTGTAGATATTGAAGACCAATCGACGGGAAGCTGATTTGAACCCATTGTACTCGGAGGTGAACTTACTACTATTTGATTTGTTTCAATGATATCTAAGATCGTTGATAATGAACTCGTATTTGTTTGAACTGTAATGTTTGGTTTGATTTAAAGATGTAGATGAATCAATTAAATCTTGTGATTCGGGAAGGAAAACTGAATCTCTGTTAGGTGACAATGGTGAGCTAGGCGTGATCGGAGCAGAAGTTGTTGATCTTTGTCGACTTCCAATACTAGTAAGAGACTCAGTAGATTTAGCCGATTTAAAACTAGATGTTGATGAGTTGTTAGAAGTTACCGATCTTAATGATTGAAGACGGTTTCTGGTTTGAGGTTGATTTACTTTTTGTTTAGTTTTATTATTCACTGAATTGATTAAATAACTAAACTTTAGTCTGCAGCAATCATCAACTGGTCCAGATTTGATATAATCAGTGACACAACTTTTATGAAAAGACTTATTACAAATATCACAGGTGAATGGTGTTCGTAGTACAGCCTTGCATCTACTACAGATGTCATCTAACACTGACATAGCAATTTACACTAAGTTGATTCTGTTTAGAAACAACAGTTTTAGAACGAATGTATTCTTACACAGTTGTAAGAACTCCATATATAAAGATCTTTCACATAAGCAGATAATGCAACCAACAATAGTCAGGCTTTGGTAAACACTAATACTAAGATAATTTGATATTACAAATTGTACATAATATGTCACTCACATAATATTGCACTATAGATAGAACCAACACTCACTTACACTACTACAGATAGGCTACAAGAACACTATACCATAGCTGTACAATTATGGGCTGTAAGTGATGCGCACAACACTGCGTAGAAGTTAGAGCAACATAACCACGATGCTTCTAAAATTAATCTCCAATCTTTAATGACCAAATAACTTGATGAATGTAAATAAAAATCAAAAGATTTATATCTCAATTTGAAGCCTCGAATTAGGCGTATTAGACTATACCAATCTGATTTTTTATTGTCACCAATAAACACTATATATTACAATTTTTATGCACAATAATAAAAGACGTGTATATGCGTTTGAAATTATCGAAGTATATGATAATTTAATAATATATATATATATATATATATATATATATATATATATATATATATATATATATATATATATATATATATATTATGATTATTCGAATGAATTTCAGACTATAAAATAATCAATTTAATATTATCGAAATAATTTTTTTGAATATAATTTTTTATATTCGTTAATAAAAATTATATTTTAAATAACAAGATTCAATTAAATGATATAAAAATAAATTCTATATCTTAAAAATATATTTTGTTATGAAAATTAATTATAGATTCTAGATATTTCATTTTAGATTATAAACAATTAATATTCAATTATAAGAATCAATAACATATGATAAATTTATTATTCTAAGTTTTAAGATTAGTTTTAGCTTATGTGCAATTAATTTCCTCAATTAAAAGTTTTTTCAGACCGTAAAAGATTGATTTCAAATTATAATAATCAATTTGTAATAATGAAAAACAATTTTTTGATAAAAGGTAATTAAACCACAAATAAAAAAATTAATGACCAATTCTGAATAATTAATTTTCGATTATAAAAATGTATTGTACATAATAAACCATTAGTTTTTTGTTTAAAAATTGTTTGATGATAATGAATAATTGACTTATAAATTTAAAAATAGACTAAAGATTATAAATTATTAAATTCAAATTATTTAAATTAATATATTATTATCAAAATGATCTTAAGACAATTAATAATTTATTTCATATAGTAAAAATTGATTTTATTTACTAGATAATCAATTTTATAATAGCTAAATTGATTTGATATTATAGAAATTGAATTTAAGTTATAAGAAATTCATTTTATATCATAAAAATCAATTGTTAATCATAAATATTTAATTTCAAATTATAAACATTAATTAAAAATTATTAAAATCAATTCAAGATCACAAATAATTAATTTAAGATAATAAATATCAATTTTAGATCATAATCATTAAATTTTGAATTATTAATATTATTATTAAATTATTATAACTAATTCAAGTTGATAAAAATCAATTTTAGACCATAAAGAATTTATTTCGAATGATAAAAATGAATTTTAAATTATTCAAATTAATTTTAGATTATAAATATTCAATTTTCATCACTGAAAATTAATAATGTTATATTTATTATCAAATTTTCGGTTGAAAATTTAGTCTTGAATATTATTATTATTAAAATTAACATTATTAAAAATAAATTTTAATTTATACAAATTAATTTTATATTATAGAAATAAATTTTAGGTGTTAATAAAATACGTTCGACACTATAAATTGTTTCTACGTCATGAATAACGATTTTCGATTGAAAATAATTCATTTTCTATACCTAAACGCTTGAAATTGCACTTATGTTTTCGAGCTTTTCGAGCTCATCAATACAATTTGTGTGTTATTTTGAGCTCTTCAAGCTCAAAAAATAGCTTTTGTATGGTTTTGAGCTCTTCGAGCTCATAAGTTTGATAGGAGTTTGATAGAATACTATTTTGTGAATTTTCAAATCACAACAACTTTTGAATGAATGAATTGATTTTTACGCGGTTGTTGGCATTCGACGCAGTTTTTTGAGCTTCATAGAGAATTTTCAAGTTTTAATTGATCAAACAGAAAATATCGGAGTAATTCTAAAAAAAAAACTTTTTTCGGTTTTTTTCGTCAACGATAACTCACGAACGAATCAACCGATTTCGACCGGCGTGGTAGCAATCGACGTGGCTTTTTGATGTTAAATACGATTAGTTTTTGAAACTAATCGGTCAAGCCGTTCGAAAGTTATTCGAAATAAACCACATTGGAAAAAATTTTTAACTTCCCGCTAAGAAAATCGAAGATTTTTAAAAATCGGGAAGTTATTGTTTTCACCCCGTTTTGCAAAAATAGAGTTTTCATCAGATCTCGACGTTTGAAGGTCATAAGAAGCTTCCCTGACTATCCCCGCGAGGTTGTCACGGTGTCTATATGTATGTGTGTTTTTTTTTTTAATCTTAGGGGGGGGAATCCTTCTTACGGATTCCAGGCATAGCTGTTCGGCCTGGATATGTGGCGACTCGACGCAGCGTCATACTAAAACTCGACGCTAACGCCCCTACCCACTAAACCCTAAAACCCCTTTTCTTCTTTCCTCTAATCCCTCATGGAAACCGCCGTCAGGCATTACTTCGTGAGGGGAGGATCTAGCTACTGCTATTCCTTCTGGTGGCTAAGGTGTTATTTTTCCTTCCTTCTAGTTTCTGTCATTTGCCCTTTTTCTTTCAATGGAACGCAGCTCTGTAAGCACTTCGGTGGTAAACGTGCTTGTGGCGTTCCATGCAGCTTCGGATGACAGCATTTCTTCTACTATTGACTCTGGTGTGATTTTCTTGTTCAGGATCTTCTCTAACTCATCACGCTGTGGGTTAAAACGAGGGCACTCAAAGAAAACGTGCTCCGCATTTTCAGCAACTCTTGGGCAAGACGGACACTCTGGGGAATTATCGTGCTTAAAGCGATAAAGGTACTCCCGGAAACAGCCGTGTCCTGACAACATCTGGGTCAGATAGTAGTTGGCCTCGCCGTGATTCCGGTTAAGCCAAACGTCAATCCTTGGTATGAGACGGTGTGTCCATCTCCCTGTTGTCGCGGCGTCCCACTGCGATTGCCATCGCGCGATGCTGTTCTGCCGTTCTTTAGCTCTGAGTTCCTCGGCACTTTGTGCGGTTATCCTCTTTCGTTGGTAAAGGTTACATCTTTCCTCAGCTAGGACTCTGAGCGGCAAAATTCCGGAAATGACACACACTGCTTCCTCTGATATTGTTCGAAAGGCGCTGGCTACTCTTAGCGCGCTCAGTCGGTAAACTGGACATGCTTTCCTCCATGATTCTTGGATCTCAAGTGCGTCGGCCCAAATGGATATACCATATGTGAGGACCGATGTAACTACTGATGATAGCAATGACCTCCTTGTCTGCTTCGGGCCACCGATGTTGGGCATCAATCGTACTAGGTTGGCTACTACTGCTGATGCTTTGGTGGTCACGTGTTCAACTTGTTGTTTAAAGTTAAGTCGGGCATCGAGCATCACTCCCAGATATCGAATGAATGGTTGGGATGTGATTTCTTGGTCTCCGACGTTTAGATTGATCGTTTCCACCACTTTTCTGCTAGTGATAAGTACAGCCTCGGTCTTCTGTTTAGCCAGTTGTAAATTTACTGTGTCCATCCACTGGTTAATTCGCTCAAAGGTGATAGCGAACATATGTTTTATCTCATCAAGATGCTTGGCGACTATTACTACGGCTACGTCGTCCGCGTACGCTACCAGTTTGACGTTTCTTGGTAGTTTCAGTCTCAGCAATCCGTTGTACATGACATTCCAGAGAAGTGGACCGAGAACAGAACCCTGCGGTACACCTCCAGTAACATCATACTCCTTTGGACCATTCTTCGTGTCATATCTCAGGACTCTATCTGTGAAGTAGCTAGCGACTATCCTTCGTAGATATCGTGGTACGTTTATCTCTTGAAGGGTGTGCATGATGCAATCCCAGTTGGCGGAGTTGAAGGCATTTTTTATGTCTAAAGTTGCCACCAGGCAATATTTCTTCGTTCCCCCCCTTCCATCTGGTACCGGCGATTGCTTCTTTGGCTATACCGACAACCAGGTTGATCGCGTCCAGGGTTGATCGTCCATTCCGAAATCCGTACTGATTGTCTGCCATAAGTGGATCGACAACTGCTTCTATCCTTTGGTGGATTATACGTTCTAGTATCTTACCGGCTGTATCCAGCATGCAGAGTGGACGATAAGATGACGGTTCTTCCGGTGGCTTTTTCCCTTTAGGAAGTAGTACCAGCCGTTGTTGTTTCCACTTCCGAGGAAAAATCCCTTCCTTCAAGCAGATGTTGTAGACGTCGAGGAATAACGCTGGCGCTGCTTTAATGGATGTTTTCAAGGTAATATTAGGGATTCCGTCCAATCCCGGTGGTTTATTATTCCCGACGCGGTTACAAGCTTCCATCAGTTCTTCATTCGTGACAGGTGGAATATCATTCAGTTCGTCTGACTATCCCCGCGAGGTTGTCACGGTGTCTATATGTATGTGTGTATGTATGTGTGTGTGTGTGTGTGTGTGTGTGTGTGTGTGTGTGTGTGTGTGTGTGTGTGTGTGTGTGTGTGTGTGTGTGTGTGTGTGTGTGTGTGTGTGTGTGTGTGTGTGTGTGTGTGTGTGTGTGTGTGTGTGTGTGTGTGTGTGTGTGTGTTAAAGTATGTGAACCGCTTATAACTTTTAAACGGCTAAACCAATTTTATCGCGGTTGGTGCCATTTGAAAGAACTTGACCAAACTTAGATTTTGAAATTTATTTGGACCGATTCAGATAAATAGATTTTGAGAAATCTTAAAAAAACTAAAAAAAATTTTTTTTAAATGTGGTTTTTTTGGAATAACTTTCAAACGGCTTGAAAGTTCAATTCTAAAAACTAATCAGCTTTTAATCCACAGATTTGGTAGAATCTGGCGCCAAGTTCCGTTCAAATCCATTGTCAACGGAGCGCCAGACTACCGACTGTGTTTACTGTAAGCAGAACGGTATTTTGAGGTTGCAAAATTTTATGTAATTCTACGGTACTTCTTGTTCTTAAATTTTATATTATAACAGTAATTCATACTTTATTTTACTGTTATTAATTAATTATATTCACTTATAACAATTAATCTACTTGAAATTACTAAATTTAATCAGCACAAACTATAGCAACGCAAAAATTTCGATCCTGACTTTTTTTCGATGGGCAAAGTGATCTGCCACAGACTAAATAATTCGAGAATGCATAGTAATCCTTCATTAGATGGGAAACTACAGTTAAAAAAAGATATTTCACAGCTTGCATCTACACCCGCCAGGGTGCGCTGGAATTATTTTTACATAAACTGTAGCTTCAAGAGGATAGTTTGCTATAAAAAATGGGGAAGACGTCTATTAGGTGTAGACCAATGAGTTAGATTACCGGTGACTTAGATCCCGATTACCTAGATTTCCATAACCCAAAATCCAATTACCCAAATTATCCATGACGTAGAATTTCTATGAGATAGATTACCGATTACCTAGAATTCCGATTACTTAGAATCCGATTGTCTAGAAATTTTATTGGATATAATTCCGAATACACTGAAATCCGATTGCCTATAATTCTGTTAACTTACAATCCCTATGGCATGGATTTCTTTTACTTTGATAAAAAAAAGTTAATTTGGATAGATGGAGCTCTATGCAACACAACGTTCATTTTCTGTAAAAACTTAAGATTGTTTTCATAAAGCGACAATATAATGAGATATATATGTTCAATTTATATTTATGATGGTTAGTAGTGTAATGTTGTGACAGGTTATAAACATCAAGTGAGGTTATAAATAACTATTAAATTATAATATTTATTAAAAAATTTTATTAATGAGATCTTATTGCTGCACAAAGTTCAATAAAGGAAATTAATGTTCAATATTTTACAAATAAAATTTAAAATTTTAATAAGCAATTAGATATTCTTAAATTTAAAAAATGGTTATTATTTACAACTGTGATCAATCCCATTTTGGGCCATAACTAGGTGAAAAATTAACATTTTTTTATTCTGCTTGTTTTTACGGCGCATTTATGATAAGAATGTCGTGAAAGGAAAAAATAAAGATTTCGATTGATGTACATAATTGACAGTTTTAGTTGTGTTTTTATATGAGCCAATATATGAATATTTTTAATGAATTAATTTTTAAACATTTTTATCTAAATAATTTTTCTTTTTCTCAGTTATAAAATTGCTCTGTCTTAAATTTCTTTTAGAATTAAAAAAAAATTTTTTTAGTCGTAATTTTTTTTTATAACAAAAAATTACTTGATAAATCTATAAAATATAAATTATGAAATAAAGCAAAAAAATTAGATTCAAATATTTATAATTAAAAAAAATGTTTGATCAATAAAATTTAAATTTTGTATAAAAAATTTTTTTTATTAAAAAATAATCTATGACCTGAACTTATTATATTAAAAAAAAAATAATTCTATTTTCACAAGACAAATATTTTTTTTTAATTATAAATTTTTATTAATTTATTAAAAGTTAAATCCAAATTTTATAATTAAAAATAAATATTAATTTTTCAGATGTTAATAGTCGAAAGATTCAATCGAGTCTACGAAATCCGTCACTTATTCTGAAATGAATAGACATGACCCCCAACCCTGAATTCACATCCTGCGATTTTTACATGGCCTACGCCGACGAACACGACCTGATGGTAATAACCGAGACACTGGTCTCAGGAATGGTAAAAAGCATTCATGGAATCCACAAGTTAGTCTACCACCCAGACCGTCCGCAAGGCGAAGGTGTAAAAATAGACTTCACTCCCCCGAGACAACTGCCAGTGATAAAAATCCTGGAAGAGAAACTGGGCGTCAAGTTTCCGGATCTTGAAGAATTAAACTCCGAGGAAGCCAACAAATTCCTGAATGATTTGGGCATCAGGCATAACGTCGAGTGTCCTTCACCGACAGCCACCGCACGTTTGTTAGGCACGTTTGATAGTCAATTTGTTTTGATAAGTATTTCGACTGCATTCAAAAATACTCTATCTGTAGATACACAATTGAGAAATTACCTTGTAACTTGAGAACTATTGACATTTTTAAAAATATAAGTTCACCTCGACATTAAATTTACGGAGACTTTTCATTTGAGTACCCATATCAATTTTTCATATATTTTATGTATTTATGTATATGTATATATGAAAAATATTTCAAAATGCATGTGGGTACTCAAATAAAAGCTCTTAATAAGTGTAATATCGGGATGAGCTAATATCTTTAAAAATGTCAATAGCTTAGAAAGTACCGTGTAATTTAATAAAATTAATTATTTAATAGAGCAAAATTTTTTTCATTTATAGTTCACAAATCACGGCAGTCACATAGTGACTGCAAGGTAGCTAGTTACTATAATAAATATAATTTTTGATTTTATCAATTTAAATAATACAATTTAATATATCGAGCGTATTATTTTGTTATAAAATTAAAAATTTTTAATTATTAAAATAAAAAAAAAGATTAATCGTTGTCAAAAATATCAAGAATTAATAAATTATTTAAAAAAAAAAAGTAAATTCAAGTCCTTTAAAACAGCTCGTGAACTTCAAATTGCTTAGCAGCTGTAATAAGAAAAGGACGCTTTAAAAAATTGTAATTTTTTATTTTTATTATCCTAAAATGTCATTGGCTTCTATTGATCGTGGATCTCGCTGATTAGCTTCATGCATTGTGCGAAATACATCGGTAGAAGCGTCGACGTTGTCGAGGTTACCGGTTGAAGCGGCCCAGGCGATCTTTATTATGGCACATATTTTCAGCATGTCTGGCAATTCAAAATTGACGGCTTACATAAACATTTGACAGCAACGGTCAGACTCGGTACCACCTGGAAGCATCTGGTTCACCTGATTTTGAGTCAACTTTGTCGCGACGCTATATGTAACAAGTATTCTGTCTCGACATTAGAATCGTCGTAAGGATGGTGTGGCGAGCTCGTTGAGTTGCCTGAGCTGCCATCCAGCGAGCTGGGGATGTTGCTGTGCATCTGGCTCAACTTCACAGACAGCAGCATTTTGTCCCTTAGAGGGATTTGAGAAAGCAGCTTGCGGTCGTCCGCTTCATCCAAAGACTCGCCGTTAATGTACAAATCTAATTTAACATTAGTACAGTTGGCCTTTCTCCTACGCAGTATTTGCCGCCTCAGAGACGCCAGGGTGTCGTTGCTGTGTATGTAAATGTCAATTATGTACATCAATCGAAATCTTTATTTTTTCCTTTCACGACATTCTTATCATAAATGCGCCGTAAAAACAAGCAGAATAAAAAAATGTTAATTTTTCACCTAGTTATGGCCCAAAATGGGATTGATCACAGTTGTAAATAATAACCATTTTTTAAATTTAAGAATATCTAATTGCTTATTAAAATTTTAAATTTTATTTGTAAAATATTGAACATTAATTTCCTTTATTGAACTTTGTGCAGCAATAAGATCTCATTAATAAAATTTTTTAATAAATATTATAATTTAATAGTTATTTATAACCTCACTTGATGTTTATAACCTGTCACAACATTACACTACTAACCATCATAAATATAAATTGAACATATATATCTCATTATATTGTCGCTTTATGAAAACAATCTTAAGTTTTTACAGAAAATGAACGTTGTGTTGCATAGAGCTCCATCTATCCAAATTAACTTTTTTTTATCAAGGTAAAAGAAATCCATGTCATAGGGATTGTAAGTTAACAGAATTATAGGCAATCGGATTTCAGTGTAATCGGAATTATATCCAATAAAATTTCTAGGCAATCGGATTCTAAGTAATCGGAATTCTAGGTAATCGGTAATCTATCTCATAGAAATTCTACGTCATGGATAATTTGGGTAATCGGATTTTAGGTTATGGAAATCTAGGTAATCGGGATCCAAGTCACCGGTAATCTAACTCATTGGTCTACACCTAATAGACGTCTTCCCAAAAAATGCAACCAACGCGAGACTTAAGTTGGTACCAATTGTAAATTTTTATTATAATTACAAAAAATACTAAAATCCGAACAAAAACAGTTTCACTGTAAAAAAATCGCGCCAAGTCCACGTGCATAAGACTATTAAGAAAAAAAAATTTGTTTTTTTCTTTACAAAAAGATATAAAATAAAAAAATTAAAAAATCCAAGTAACCGATATAATTGTTTATGATTTTCGGAAGTTAAAAAAAATTTTGTTGTAAATTTAAAAATTAAAAAAAAATTTTGAAACGTACTTGGTGTGCGTCATTGTTTATTTCAATTTTTTTAAATTTTGCAACCGCGCATACTAAATACGTTCCAAAATTTTTTTCTTAATTTTTAAATTTACAACAAAATTTTTTTTAACTTCCGAAAATCATAAACAATTATATCGGTTACTTGGATTTTTTAATTTTTTTATTTTATATCTTTTTGTAAAGAAAAAAACAAATTTTTTTTTCTTAATAGTCTTATGCACGTGGACTTGGCGCGATTTTTTTACAGTGAAACTGTTTTTGGTCGGATTTCAAAAAACCACGTTGATCGCCTCCAGTCCGGTCAAAATCAGTTGATTCATTTGAGAGATATCGTGAACGAAAGAAAACCGAAAAAAGTGTTTTTCCGGAATAACTTCAAAATTCCTAGCGCGATCAATTTGAAATTTGAGATTTTTTTTGAGGCTTAAAAAACTGCGTCGAATGCTTCTAACCGTGTAAAAATCGGTTTATTCATTCAAAAGTTATTGTGGTTTAAAAATCCAAAAAATAGTGTCTTATCAAATCTCTATCAGACTTTTGAGCTCGAAGAGCTTTAAAGGATAAGAAAGCAATTTCTTTGAGCTCAGAGAGCTCAAAATAACCAATAAATTGTATTTTTGAGCTCGAAGAGCTCAAAAACGTCATTGGTGCAATTTTAAGCACCTAAGTATGGAATTAACGGGAAGTTGCAGGGATGGCCTTCAGGGTCAACCGTTTTCCTAATTTTTTTTTGCAGTTTTTTTAAGATTTCTCTTAATATATCCGACCGAATTGGTTCATCTTGTTTTCAAAATCTAAGTTTTGTTTAACCCTTTCGATTGGCACGAACTGCGATCAAATCGGTCGAGCGATTCAAAAGTTATGAGAGGTTTACACACACACACACACACACACACACACACACACACACACACACACACACACACACACACACACACACACAAACACACACACCATCAAAGAGAGTAAAAGACGCTGCTGGAAGGAGCTCGTAGAAGAGGTAGAGAAAGATTCATGGGGTAGGCCGTACAACGTGGTCATGACCCACCTAAAATGCCAGCCTATACCGTCACCCACATGCCCGCAGCTCCTAGAGAGGATTGTTTCCACGCTGTTCCCGACGCAACGTAAGTTCGCCTATTCATCACCGCAGCTCAACCACGAAGACATTCCATCTGTCACAGAGGAGGAACTTATGGAGACATGTAAACGTGTAGGGAATAATAATGCGCCTGGATTGGATGGAATCCCGAACAACGCATTAAAAACAGCTATTAAAGCAGCGCCAGCATTATTCTTAGAGACCTACGATTTGTGCATCAAAGGAAGGATCTTTCCTGGAAGATGGAAACAGCAAAGATTAGTACTGCTTCCGAAGGGAAAAAAGCCACCGGATGAGCCATTATCTTACCGCCCACTCTGTATGTTAGATACGGCGGGCAAGATACTAGAGCGTATAATTCATCAAAGGATAGAAGCTGTTGTTGATCCACTCTTATCAGACATCTAGTATGGATTCTGGAAAAGACGAGCAACCCTTGATGCAATCAACCTGGTCGTCAATACAGCCAAGGAGGCAATCGCCGGGAAGAGATGAAAAGGTAGTACGAAAAAATATTGTTTGGTAGCTGCTTTGGACATCAAGAATTCTTTTCATTCCGCCAACTGGGACTGCATTATGCGAGCTCTCGAAGACAAAAAAGTACCAGAATCCCTGCTTCGAATGTTAGCAAGCTACTTTTCGAATAGGGTCCTGAAGTATGACACGAAAAACGGTCCGAAGGAGTACGATATCACTGGAGGAGTACCGCAAGGCTCAGTTCTTGGACCACTCCTGTGAAACATCATGTACGATGGACTCCTGAGAATCGTGTTGCCATCAGAGGTTAAGTTAGTTGCATATGCCGATGATGTAGCTGTAGTGATAGTCGCGAAACATCTGGAAGAGATAAATCTGGCCTTTGACATTACATTCGACCGCATCAACCTATGGATGAATATGATGAATTTGGAGCTGGCCAAGCATAAAACTGAAGCAGTGCTTATCACTAGCAGGAAAGCAGTAGAAACAATCAAATTAGAAATCAAAAAACATGAAATTACATCACAACCATTCATCCGATACCTGGGAGTGATGCTCGATGCCCGACTGAACTTTAAACAACAAGTCGAACATGTGAGTACTAAAGCATCAGCAGTGGTAGCTAGTCTATTACGACTAATGCCGAACGTCGGAGGTCCAAAGCAGAGCAGAAGACTATTATAATCATCTGTGGACACATCAGTGCTCACGTACGGAATATCCATTTGGGCTGACGCATTAGAATTACAAGAAGCATGGAGAAAGGCTGGACCAGTATACCGTCTGAGTGCCTTAAGAGTAGCTTGCGCCTTCCGAACAATATCTGAGGAAGCTGTCTGCGTCATTTCTGGAACTCTGCCCCTCAGAGTCCTAGCTGAAGAAAGACGAAACCTATACCAACGGAAAAGGTCAACCACACTTAGCCACGAAGAACTCAGAACAGAAGAACGCTATCACAGCATCGTACGATGGCAATTGCAGTGGGATGCCGCAGGAAAAGGTAGATGGACTTATCGTCTTATACCAAAGATCGACGTTTGGATGAACTGGAGCCACGGTCAAGTCAACTATTACCTGACGCAGTTGTTGTCAGGACATGGGTGTTTCCGAGAGTATCTACACCGCTTTAAGCACGGCAACTCTCCGGAGTGCCCGTCCTGCCCAGGAGTTGCTGAGAATGCAGAGCACGTTTTCTTTGTGTGCCCACGTTTTGACCCTCAGCGAGATGAGTTAGAGAATTGTTTGAACAAGAAAGTCCAACCAGAGACGTTAGTAGAAGCATTGTTGTCGAGTGAAGCTGCCTGGAACGCCACAAGCACTTTCGCCACAGAAGTTCTTATCGAACTGCGTTCCATTGAGAGAAAAAGATCCAAAGTCAGAATTTAGAAGGAAGGTAGAAACAACACCTCAGCCACAAGAAGGACGAGCGGCAGCTAATTCCTCCCCCTGCGATATAATGCCTACACGGCAGTTTCCATAGGGGATAAGAGGATAGAAGAAAAGAAGTTTAGGGTTTAGTGAGTATGGGCGCTAGTGTCGAGTATTTGCATGACACTGCGTCGAGTCTCACATATCCAGGCGAAACATCTATGCCTGGAATCCGTAAAAAGGATTCCCCCCTCCTGGAAAAAAAAACACACACACACACACACACACACACACATACATACACCATCGCGGGAATAGTCAGGAAAGCTTAATAATCAGGACCTTAAAACGCCGAGATTCGACGAAAACTCGATTTTCGTAAAACGGGATGAAAATAATAACTTCCTGATTTTTGAAAATCTCCGACTTTCTTAGCGGGAAGTTTTATATGATAATAATTTTTTTTAGTTTATCAATAATATACATTTAACGACACAAATTAATTTTATGATGTCAAAATTGATTTTATATCTCAAAAAATATATTTCGAGAATTTTAAGCTACAAAAATTAATTGTAGATTGAAACTATATAATTTGAAATTATAAATATCAATTTTAAATTATAAAAATTAATTTTAGACGATAAATAATAAATTTTGATTAGTAAAAATAAATGATAAATTATTTAAATTAATATTAAATTATTTAAATTAATTTTTGATCATGGGTCATCAATTTTTATTACTTTTAATAAATAATATTAAATTTATTATTGATCATTTGATTGAAAATTGATTTTTGATTCTAAATAAATAGTTTTTAATAGTAAAAATTAATCTAAGTTCATGAATAATTGATTTTGAAGTTTTCCAAATGATTTTATAATTTAATAATTTATTTTAAATCATCAACAAGAAATTTTAAATCATAAAAGGTTATTCTACAACATATATAAATTTTCGAATGTAAATAATTAATTTTTAATTATGAAAATAAATTGCATACAATGAAAATCGCTAATATTAAGTAAATCATTAATTTCTTGAACGAAAATTAATATTCTATTATGAATAATTTATTGTAGAATATTTTAATATTGGATATTAATTGGATTTTAATACTGGATTTTAATCCAGGCGATTATGAATAATTAATTATATATCATAAATATACATTCTATGTCATTGAAATTGATTGTTTATGAAGAAATTGAATTTAAGATCATAAATGATAAATTTGATATAATTATAAGTTATTTTAGGATATAAAAAATATAGTTTCAACTAAACGAATTAATTTCATGACATTAAAATTTATTTTACATCGAAAAAATTAATTTTAAGTTATGACAATTCTAGATTGTAAATAATTAATATTAAATTATTTCAATTAATTTTATATTATTGAAATCAATAATATTAAATGAATCATTAATTTTTAGACCTAAAATTGATATTATATCATAATTAGATATTTTTTGATCTTGAAAATTACTTTGAGAGTATAAATAATTAATTATAATATAAAAAAATTAATTTTAGATAGTTTGATTTATTTTTTTATGAAAAAATTCGATTTTAAACTACGAAAATTTATTTTACATTATTTAATGAAAATTTTTAATTATTTGAATGACTTTAAAACTATAAATGATTGATTCTATATGAAGAAGATTAATTTCATGTTATTAATATTTATTTTTTTCATTATAATTGATTTCTGTTTGAAGATAAAATATTTTCTGCTACACGGAATAAATTTAAAAATATCAAAATTATTTTCCTTTTTTAAAAATTAATTTTCAGTTCTGAAAATTAATATTAGATAATGAACAATCGATTTTTAATAATAAAAATTTATTTGTGACTTTAAATAATCAATTTTATACTATAATGAATTATTTTAAATTAAAATTAATTTTTCAAAGTGATCAGTGATTTTAAACACCAATAATCAATTTTAGGTTGAAGCTACTTAAACTACAAGTATGAAAATTGATCAGAGAATAAGATTAATGAATTTTAGATTCTAAGAATTGATTATATTGAATTAATCATTAGTTTCTTGTTTTAGAATTGATTTTGGATAATGTGTTATCAATTTTTAAATAAAAAAATTGAGTTTTGACTATAAATAATTGATTTTAAATTATTTGAATTAATTTATTATTATAGAAATAAACTTTAAACAATAAACGATATAATTTGAATTATAAAAATTATTTTTTGATCGTAAGAAATTGATTAAATTGATGTTAATTAATGATAATCATTTTAAAAAATTTATCATTGTTAATATAATTATAATGGCCCCTTCCACGATCTACCTTTCTCAGTCCATTCATATACTCTCGATACTTCCTTACTATCCCTTTTCTTTTTACCCGAGCTACGTACTACGAGCGACGTGCTACGAATTCCTAAGGGAAAGGGAAAATTTCTTCCATTTTCTTTCATTTCAATTAACATCTTTATTACTCGAATAGATCTTACAAGCTCCCAGCTTTACTAGTATTTAAGTTTGATGGATTTCCATCAAACTTATGTACAAAGAGGATGTCTCTTGACCAATAGGGAAGATGGAAGTGTCCATTTCTCGGCTTGAATTAGATCAACTAGTCATTTGACCAAGACGGCATGAAACTTTCATTATATATATACAATCGGTTATAAAAATATCTTTAATAATAATATTAGAGACACTAATTATGAATAATTTGTTTTAATTTTTAAAAGTTAATAATATTGAATCCATCTTTAATTTTTTGTATGAAAATTTATTTTGTATGATAAATAATTAGTTTTAAATAGTAAGAATTACATAAAGACTTTAAATAAAAAATTTCATATTATAAAAATTTATTTTATACTATAAAAATAAATTTTACATCATGAAAATTAACTTATAATTGTAAATAATTAATTTAAAATTACTCTTTTCAGATTTATTTTCAAGTTTTTGAATTGATTTAAGACTATTAATAATTAATTTTATGTTACAAAGATTTATTTTATATTATTCAAATAAGTTTTTATTATAATTATTCTTTTTAGTTTATAAATGTTATATTTTAAATTACACGAATTAATTTTATGATTTCAAAATTTATCTAATATCCTGAATATCAATTCTAAGTCTAGAAAATTAATTTTGTATTGTAAATATTCGATTTTGTATTGAAAATATTAATTTTGAACTATAATAATTGATTTTATATCATAAAAATTACTTTTAAATCAATTGTCACCAAGGTCATATGATTAAAATTAATGACAGATTATAAATGATTAATTTTATGACAGGAAAATGCATTTTTCATTATATAAGTTGAATTCTAGATATAAATAATTAATTTGAAAAGATTAAAATTGATTTTCGATTATAAATATTTCATTTTAAATTTTAAATATTAATTTTGAATTATGAGAATTTATGTCAGATTGTGGATAATAAATTTGACATTATAATTGTTATGTCCAAGGACGTTTTTAGAGCGGTAGCGTAAACGGTGGAGGTTTGGACTAACAGTTTAAAAAATACGCAACGGAGGTTTTAATTCCGTTGTTTTAATTATTTTTGTGGGACGTTTTTGATGTACGAATTTACCACGCCTTCGTTTGAGACTGGGCACGGATTTCATTAAATAGTAGATGTACTTACTACTTGCTGGTTTATTTTTTAGGATCGGATCCGTGATTCCGAGGCTGGTCGTAGTGCCTTTTCCTTGATTGGACCCTCTGTTGGTATTTGCAGCCAATCCACAATGGATGTGGATGGATTTGGGCTGCTTATTCTAAGGGCTTCTTATTTTTATGAAATGAATTTATATAAAACAGATTTCACCTCTTTTTAAGATTTATTTTAATTAACACCAAAACTTTTACACTTTCACAAATTTTATTTAATCGAAATTATTTGATTAATTTTATTTGAATTTGAGCTAACGTCCTCCAGTCCCCCGTAGGGGGTAAAGTGCGCAAATTTATCTTTAAAAAGATCTTAAATGATTTACTGACCGGATTCTCGCCTAAGTGCAGAGCAAATTAGAACTTTGAAAATCTGGTTCTCTAGAATTTACTTATTGGTCGTATTCTCGCCTAAGTGCAGAGCAAATTAGAACTTTGAGATTACGGCTCTCTATAATTATAATTTATACTTATTTTTTTCATTCTTAGATAAAATTTTACCCTGCATTAAATGAATAGATACTTATTCATAATTATAACTAAATAAATTTTATAGTTAAAAAAAATTTCCATTTACATACCCGCATTCATGGTCCCTCTTTTTGTTTGTCCAATCTAAATATATAAATAAAATTCATTATTAGTTACTTTGTAATTTGTATATTAATATTGATGGATTCAATTTATAGAGTAATAACAATTTTAATAATTTTGTTAATCATTATTTCAATAAATTAAATCACTTTAATAATAAGAATAAAAAAGTCTGTACTTACAACACTGAATCAACAAAAAATAATAAAAATGGCAAGTGAACTATAATCACAATAATATAATAACCCCAATCACAAAGAAACTAATTCTTGAAAATTTATTCGACTTCGACACCTGTTACCACAAATTACAAATTTGAAAGAAGATTAATGAATCTTAATAAATCAATGAAACTGTCAATTCTCAAACTGAAACTTACCGATTGGTAAGCCAAATTAAAACGTTTTGTTACCGACGGGCAATAAAGACGGGATACTTCTGACATTACGATTTATATGATAAATAGTTACATGAAATGGAAACTAAAATATCAAAATATCAAGAGTCATTGTTAGTGGTTTTTTTTTATTTAAGCCACCAAGTAGTATTGCTTTCACGAACAAACGATTTAGTAACAAACAAATAAGTAAATAAATTAATTTATTTCCACCAATTTAAAAGTTTTAAAAGAGCCCAACTGTCAAATCGAATTCTTACAGTTGGTAGAAGTCAAGGCGTAAGAAATTTAAGTGATTAAATTCGAGTAGTCACCTGCAGGTGATACTAGTAGAATTAAGTGGTTATTTAAGACAGTTGTAGCGTGAAAGGCATTTCAACAGAAAATTATAAAATTTTTTTTATTGAAAGATAAATATATTAATAATTCACTACCAAAATTTCAGATCATTTGACCGCACCGTTTTTGAGTAATTAATTTTTGAAATTGCATCATTTACACGTAGCGGTATAGAGAGATGATTAAGTTAGTATGAAATCTTTGGCCCACTCGAGTGGTATGGAAGATTTCATACTAACTTTACCGTCTCTCTATACCTCTACGTGTAAAAGATACAATTCCGAAAATTAATTACTCAAAAACGGTGCGGTCAATTGATCTGAAATTTTGGTAGTGAATTATTAATATATTTATCTTTCAATAAAAAAAATTTCATAATTTTCTGTTGAAATGCCTATCACGCTACAACTACCTTAAAAAGGCAATTTTGTTTATGTACTACTTAGGTAAATTACATGTGCTTTTGAATATTTACTGTTATTTATAACAACAACAACAACAACAACAACATCAACAACAACAACAACAACAATAATAATAATAATAATAATAATAATAATTTGCTTTAATATGGCTCTTTACCGTAAGATAGACGGTGGCGTTGTTTGCTCGGTGGGTCTTATATACGTGACTGAATAAAGTAGTGAGTACTTGTCTCGGATAGCTTAACTGGTAGAGCCCTTGGCGCGTAACCGAGAGATCTGGGTTCGATTCCCAGTCTGGGCTGTCTGATATTTTTTTTCAATTAAGGAAAAATTCCCACTGAGTAGGTCCCCCCCTTTACCCTATCCGTTCTTTCCCAACTCCCTTAAAAAAAAAAAAATTTGCT
>NC_058158.1:20534568-20562371 GCF_020080835.1 Cotesia glomerata | reverse complement strand
TAAAAAATTTTTTTATCGTACTTGGCGCGCGTCATTGAGTACCCCAAATTTTTTCAGGATAAATGAACATCTGTTTAATAATGAGAAATTTATAAGTAAGTGAACCTATATTATTTCATAAGAAGTTTTACAAAAGTTAGGCAAAATCGACATTCCATACGCAGTTATGCAAACTACATACAAGTCGATACGCATGCACATGTTGGGTCGGTTGCATTGTGAGAATTGTGTTTACTAAAAAATAAAACATATGGCCGACTACATTGGGAAAATGCGGTGTGAGTGCCAATCAAAATGTGTTAATTACAATTAAACGAAGCAATATCAAGCTTTAATATTGCATAAGGTTCTTCATTAAAGATTAATGACGAAGCTGAAAAAAAATGAATCCAAAAATTTTATATAATTTCAGATTTCTTAAACACACCACCATATTGACAGTTGTTTTCACTAAAGATCTAAAAAAAATTTTAAAAACGGGTTTTTTCACTAAAACTGATAATTAATACACTAAGGGTATTTTCAATGAGTTCAGTATCCTTGACTAATGTAAATCTATATAAATATATAATATGATTATATATATATACAAGCGAAATCGTTTTTTCTTGAGTTGACATGCTTCCGAAAAAATTTGCGGTACTCAATGACGCGCGCCAAGCACGAAAAAAAATTTTTTTTTTTAATTTTTTAATTTTTAACAAATTTTATTTCAATTTTTTCAACATTATGACGGTTGCTTGGTATTTTTTTGTATTTCACATCTTTTTGTAGAGAATGAAAATTATTGAAACGAGCCTAATTTTGTTTGTAAAGTGGAAATGTTATTGAGTTCTATGAACGTGGCCTTGGCGCAATTTATTACAGTGAAACTGTTTTTGTTCGGATTGGAATATTCACTAATATTATAATAACTAAATGAAATTGTATTTAATTGAATTCTTATCATAAAAATTCATTTTAGATCATAAGCAATTGATTCTTAATCATGAAAAAATAATTCAAAAATTTATTGTAGGCTATAAATAATAAATTCTAAATCATTTAAATCAATTAAATATTATTAAAATGAACTTTAGACAGTAAATAATTAATTTTAAGTTATAAGAATTAATTTTAGATCATAAATAATTAATTTTAAAGAATAGAAATCAATATTAATTCATTAAAATTATTTTGAGATTATGAATAATTTACTTTTATTTTTAAAATTATTAATATTTAATACATCATCAATTCTTTGTTTGACTATTTATTTTAGATAATAAATAATGAGTTTTTTATTGTGAAAAATTATTTTAGAACATACACAATCAATTTAATATCATAAAAATCAATTATAGGTTGCTAAAATCGATTTTTCATCATGAAAATTAATTATAGATCATAAACAATCGATTTTGAACTATTTAAATTAATAATGTTATTTAGTAATTGATTTTAGTTTATCAAGTATCAATTCTAAATTATAAAAATTGAGTTTATATTATAAATATTTATTTTATACCCTAGAAATTCAATTTACATCATGAATATTAATTTCAGACTGTAAATAATTAATTTAAAATTTTTAAAATGAATTTTATATCATAAAAATCAATAACATTAAATAAATTTTCAATTTTTTGTACGAAATTAGATATGATATTATCAATAATTGATTTTTAATTATGAAAATTAATTTTAGACTGAAAATAATCAATCATATATTATAAAGATCAATTTTGTATCATTAAAATTAATTATTTATCAAGAAAATGAATTTTATACTATGAATCATCAATTTTCAATCATAAAAATTAATTATATATCATAAATCATCGGTTATTTGTTCAAAAATCAATTTGAGATAATCAATTATCGATTTTTGAAAATAAAAATTGTTTTTGAACTATAAACATTCAATTTCAAATAACTTAAATTAATATATTTTGATTAATTAATTATTTTTAATTGAAATAAATAATAAATTTTATTTAATAAATTAATCAAAATTGATAACTTTTCATAATTCGAAATTAATATTTATAATTCAATATGAAATATTTATAATCTAAAATCAATTTTCATAATTTAAAAAAAAAAACAATTAATTAAATTAATTATTAAAAATTGATTTTATATCTCAAAATATATATCTCAAAAATTTTAAGATATAAAAATGAATTGTAGATTGAAACTATTTAATTTGAAATTAAAAATCTCAATTTTAAATTATAAAAATCAATTTTAGACGATAAATAATTAATTTTAATAAGTGAAAATAAATTTTAAATTATTTAAATCAATTTTAGATTATAATTCATCAATTTTTATGACTTCTAATTAATAATATTAAACTTATTGTTAATCATCCGTTTGAAAATTGATTTTTGATTCTAAATGATTAGTTTTTAATAATAAAAATTAATCTAACTTCATAAATAATGGATTTAAACCTTTTAAAAATGATTTTATAATTTAATAATTTATTTTAAATTTCCAACAAGGAATTTTAAATCATAAAAGGTTATTCTACACCATGAATATAAATTTTCGTATGTAAATAATTAATTTTTAATCATGAAAATGAATTGCATACAATGAAAATCGCTTATATTAAGTAAATCATTAATTTTTCGAACGAAAATTAATATTCTATTATAAATAATTGATTCTAGAATATTAAAATCCAGTTGCATTTATGATTAATTATATATTATAAATATACATTCTATGTCATTAAAATTGATTTTTCATCAAGGAATTAAATTTTAGTTCATAAATGATAAATTTTATATAATTATAAGTTATTTTAGTACATAAAAAATATAGTTTCAACTAAACGAATTAATTTTATGACATTGAAATATATTTTATATCGAAAAAATTAATTTTAAGTTGTGAAAATTCTAGATTGTAAATAATTAATATTAAATCATTTTTTAATTAATTTTATATTATAAAATCAATAATATTAAATGAATCATTAATTTTTAGACCTAAAATTAATATTATATCATAATTATTAATTTTTGATCTCGAAAATTAATTTTACTTTATAAATAATTAATTATAATATATAAAAATTAATTCTATATCATTTGATTTTATTTTTACACGCTTTTTATTAGCTTCACTTGTATGTCAGTTTGTCAGTTTGTCAGTTTGTCAGTTTGTCAGTTTGTCAGTATGTAACTCTCCTTCGCATAAAGAGACTACCATAATGATATTATTTAAATTTTGATTATTATCAACCTAGAACCCAGGTGATGACCTTCCTAGTCATCCTCTGATGACCATCCCGAAGTTATATCTCGAAACCAGGTGTTTTCCTCCGTAGGTTTTCATCGAGAATGGCACAGATAAACCCGTACATCAACCCGGAATCCTCTGATGACCATCCCGAAGTTATATTTCGAAACCAGGTGTTTTCCTCCGTAGGTTTTCATCGGGAATGGCACAGATAAACCCGTACATCAACCCGGAATCCTCTGATGACCATCCCGAAGTTATATTTCGAAACCAGGTGTTTTCCTCCGTAGGTTTTTTACACGCTTTATATTAGCTTCACTTGTATGTCAGTTTGTCAGTATGTAACTCTCCGTGGGTAATTTGCGCGCCTGAATATTTTTGATAATCAACAAATAATAGTTTAAAAAAACTAAAAAATCACGCTTTTATAAATAAACCAAACTACAAAGTAAAAAATAAATAATAGTTTAAAAAAACTAAAAACACGCTTTTTATAGAAAACCAAACTAAAAAATAGAAAATAAATTTTAATAAATTAAAATTAAGAATAGTGTTGAAAATTTCAATAAATATAAATTAATAATAGTGTAAATAAAAAATGTATTTTATTTTAAAAAAGCGTGGGGTGCATGGTGTCAATAGTTATAAATATTTTATTGACAGATATGAGTAGAGTGATTATCATTTTGATATCTTAAAAGCACCCCACGCTTTTTAAAATAAAAATACATTTTTTATTTACACTATTATTAATTTATATTTATTGAAATTTTTAACACTATTCTTAATTTAAATTTATTAAAATTTATTTTCTATTTTTTAGTTTGGTTTTCTATAAAAAGCGTGTTTTTAGTTTTTTTAAACTATCATTTATTTATAAAAAAATTCAATTTTAAACTACGAAAATTTATTTTACATTATTTAATTTAAATTTTTAATTATTTGGATGACTTTAAAACTATAAATGGTTGATTCTATATGAAGAAGATTAATTTTATATTATTAAAACTTATTTTCATCATTATAATTGATTTCTGTTTGAAGATAATATATTTTATGCTACACGGAATGAATGTAAAAATATCAAAATTATTTTCTTTTTTTAAAAATTAATTTTGAGTTATGGAAATTAATATTAGATAATGAACAATCGATTTTTGATTATAAAAATTTATTTGTGACTTTAAATAATCAATTTTATACTACAATGAATTATTTTAAATTAAAATTAATTTTTTAAAGTTATAAGTGATTTTAAACACCAATAATTAATTTTAGGTTAAAGCTACTTAAACTTCAAGTATAAAAATTGATCAGAGAATAAGATTAATCAATTTTAGATTATAAGAATTAATTATATTGAAATAATCATTAGTTTCTTGTTTTAGAATCGATTTTGGATAATGAGTAATCAATTTTTAAATAAAAAAATTGATTTTTGACTATAAATAATTGATTTTGAATTATTTTAATTAATTTATTATTATCGAAATGAACTTTAGACGATAAACAATATAATTCAAATTATAAAAATTATTTTTTGATCGTAAGAAATTGATTAAATTGATGTTAATTAATGGTAATCATTTTAAAAAATTTATCAATGTTAATATAATTTTCAGACAATAAATAATTAATTTTGGATCATAATTATTTATTTTATATGATTAAAATTCATTTATTATAATAAAAATTGATTTTGTACTGTGAAAGTTCATTTTAGATGAAGACTAATTGAATTACGAATAAGAAAATGAATTTTAAATCAAGAATGATCTATTTTTAATTATAAAAATCAATTATATCGGATAAATCATCAATTTTAAGTTCATGAATCTCTAATAGAATATAATAAATTGATTTTTATTTATAAAAATTAATTTTAATTTGTCAATGATTAACTTCATTTTATAATGATTGATTTGATATTAACAAAATCCATTTTCTAATGAAAATGAATATTAAACTATAAAAGTTAATTTCAGATGAAAAGTTTTCGAATAACACATGAAAAAATTGATTTTGAATTGTAAATGATTAATTTTTAATCATAAAAATCAATTTTCGATGTTAAATAACAGATTTTTAAGTATAAAAATCAATTTGCGACCATGAATAAAAAATTCTGATTTTATATAATGTATTATTATCAAATCGAATTAAGGCAATAGATGAATAATTTTTTAGTATGAGATTCAATTTTAGATCATAAATAATTACATTTGAATATTGTTTTTATATCATAGAATTTTAATTCTGAATATAAATCATCAATTTCAAATTATTTAAAATTATTTTTATTTATTTATTTTATTTATTTATTTAATTTAAATGCCAAGGCACTAGCCGAATGGCAAATGGTACAAAAATAGCAGATAAAAAGTACATGTAGCAATATAAACAGATCTATATAAATAAATTGACAAGTTTAGAAATATAACTATTTAAACATAACATACAATTTGAAGATAAGAATAATGAAGTCAACTAATATCGCTTAAAAATAAATAAGAGTGAAGTAAATAAAGGAGAATAAAAATTTTTAATTAGGATAATAGTTGATGAACGATAAATGATAAATGATAAATCTCGGACTTGGATTTGAATTTAAAATTTGGGATTTAAAGTTAGAATTTAAAACACAGCCAATAGCACTAGTTTAGTGATTTGAATCATCTTCAGTTATGCCAGGTATCCAGTTCTCTTTTAGCTCAAGACCACGGAAAAATTCATATGCTTTTATCTTGAAAGTATCAATGCTAAGTGCATTGATGACATCAGTTGGTAATTCTTGCCAAAGACGAATTGATGAGATTAAAAATGAATGCTCATAGGAGACAGTTGAAAAATTCGGAATAATAAATGCAACATTATTATGTTTAGCCACCAAACGCTCAGAACGTCTAATGTCAGATGGTTCATCGATGAACAAGTTTCTGAGGAAACTAGGTTCACTAGTGCTAAAAAGTTTATATAAGAAGCACGCCAAGAGGTAACATCGCTTTGATTTAACTGTAAGCCATTGTAGGGAGTGTCTGTGAGGAGTGATATGTTCATCACGCTTTAAGTTGAAGATGAACCTTATACCGTTGTTTATCAGACGTTGCAACTTATAATCAAGCCTTTTAGGAATATCTATCAACACCAATGAACAATAGTCAATGATTGGAATAATCATTGCTGTAACCAATAATTTTCGGGTTGAAGTAGATAATGAATTCTTCTTATGCTTGAGGCTATTTAGAGTACTGTAGACCTTACGAGAAATATAAGAAACGTGAAGGTCCCAGCAGAGATTTGCTGATAAATGAACACCCAAATGTTTAGTTGAGCTTACATAAGGGATCACGTTGCCATCAACAATAATTTGAGGAAGATCACAATCCTCGAGAAGCTTTAATTTTCTACTGCTACCTAGAATCATGACTTTCGTTTTGCCATGGTTTAGCTCAAGACCAACATCCTTTGCCCAATCAGCCACTGCTTGAGCATCCAAATTTAATCTATGCGCTGCATCATTTAGGTCGGAGAGACTAAAATGATAATATGCAAACTTGTCATCAGCAAAGAGACCATACCTGCAGTACTTCAACCGTCCGGCTACTCCATTTATGATGATGAGAAACAGAATAGGTCCCAGAATAGATCCTTGAGGAACGCCCGAAGTGGTATTTATGGCATCAGTTGTGGAACAGTCTAAGTGAAGTACTGATTGAGATCTACCAGTGAGATAAGATAAGAACCAAAGGATAACTTCAATCGAGAAACCTATTTGATACATTGTTACGAATAGAATTTCCGGTTTGACATAGTCAAAGGCCTTTGAGAAATCAAATAAGATGAGGTAGGTTAGTTTATCATTATCAATGGCTTTACGGATATCATCAGTCAAACGAAGCAGGGCTGCTTGCGTGCTATGGTACTTTCTAAAACCTGATTGATGCTCATCAATGATATGATTTGATTCCAGGTAATTCGTAAGTTGATTTGCTAGTATTCGCTCAAATACTTTGGCAAGATGGGATATATTAGCTATAGGTCTGGTATCCGATATTGACTTCGGTGAACTTACTTTATTAAGAGGAACAATATAAACCAGCTTCCAAACATCAGGAAAAATACACATATCGATAGACTTATTGTAAATGTTCATTAGAAAAATCGAAATCTGAGGTAGATGATCTTTGAACACATTTAGGTCTAGCCCATCAGGGCTTTTGCCTTTGGACTTTTGTAGTGTGATTTGCAGATTTTTAGTGACATCTACAATATCGATATTTGACCAGTTGAATATGCTATTTACTTTCCTCTCAGTAAGTGACGGTAAGTCCAATATGAACTCACAAGAGCAGGAGGGATGTTTCTTTAAGATGTTTGCATAAAAGTCATTTAAATCATTAGCATTGAAGCTGTCCAATGGTGATGAGCTTCTAGATTTAATGAATCCCAACCGTTTGAGAGTCGACCACAAATTTGCATTACTGGTGCTTTCAAGAGCTTGTTTGAAATAAATATCTCGGGCAGAAGCCAATTCGGATTTCAGTTCCTTCCGTTTAATCTTATATAAGGCAAGAAGATTACTATCTCCAGTTCGTCGTGCTTTTTTATATAGATTATCTCGTTGCCGAAATTTGCGTCTTAGATCTCCTGAAAGCCACGGGCTGCTTGGACGACTGAGTTTCTTGATGGTGAAAGGAGCAAAATTATCTAAAGCAGATGTAGTTTCATTTATGAAGTATGAGACTAAATAATTTGGGTCCAGATCGTCAAGATTAGCGTTTACAAGGTTCAGTTTTTGATTTAGGTCATGTGTAAGGGAATCATGATCACAGTGTCTAAAATCTCTGAACCTGACTGTTTTATCATATTTTGGTAATACCTCAAATTTATATTGACAGCATAAATAATCATGGCCACCTATAAAGGGCATCTGAGACTTGGAATAGCTTTTTAACTTATCGCTGCTATCAACAATAATGACATCCAGCCATGAATCAGTTCCAGAGGTATGGAAAGTAGCTCCATATGGTACACAATGAAGACCCGATTCAGCAATAAACGATTTGAGATGGTTTGCCGGACGATCAGCTTTTAAGAGATTGCAGTTTAAGTCACCCATAATTAGAATATTATTATACAATGGATAAACCGTAATAATTTGAGGCTTTAGCTCCATAACTAGGGCTTCAAATTGGGCTGTGTGGGCAGAAAAACTATTTATATTTAGACTTAGAATGTTTAATGATGAAATGCTAACATTATTTTTACAAGCTAATTGCTATTCGAGTTTAGCCAGGTCAGCTTCCGAAGAAATCATGATTTTAGATAAATTATCGTCCTTTTTGGCATAAATTCTTCCCTTGTAAATCCAAACATATTTAAATTTAAAATGCTTAGCTTTAGTTTTAGTGGTTTGTAGTAATTTATAAACTTGACTATGAAGAAATTCATTGATGTAAATTTGACGACCAGAATCAGTTTCAGAACTGGAATCAAAGATGTTATTTACTTTAAGTTTTTGTGAGCGACGTTTTATATCAATAATGTGATGGCAAACATCAGATGATTTTAGATGTAAGACATATGAATGTGAAATTTGCTTCCTGTTTGAGGCGCTTTGTTTCCCTTTGACATTAAAATTGCGAATACTCAGAATGTCCGACGTGAGATCACTAATTCCAAGCTTATCAAAGACTTTACGGACTATTTGCTCTGGTGTCTTAGCAGCACCAATATTGTCTGGGACGCCAGATAGCAGTAATTCAGAAGACATATGCTGATCAGCTATCTGATAATTTATTGAGACGTCAGCCAAGGAATCAATCGTAGATTTCAATAAACCAATTGACGTAGAATTTTCATTGCATTTCTCAGAGTTTGCCCTTAATTTATTTTTTATTTCATTTATGTCCTTTTGTGTTGATGACTGGACCTCAGAAATTTCAGCAAGTGATTTATTTACATTGTCCAGATTTGTAGACAAAGTTTTGATCTTGCTATTATTTAGCTCCATTTTTGCAACCAGACTTTTGATTTCTCGACTATGATTGTCAAGGTTGTTTGCAACATTCTGAATACTTGAACTATTCTTAAATGACATATCAAGTAGAAGATTCAATTTATCATCTAAACTATAACTTGCCCAGTTTGGTCTGGTTTCACCAGTATTTGCATCACTAGATTTATATTCGTTTGACATTTCACCAGCTTCATTTGAATTATTAGACATCGTGGGAGAGTTCACAGTGATTGGTGATAAGAAAACGGAATCGTCACCCACAGTCACAGGCGGCGTTCTTGGCGATGAATTTAGAGATTTGAAGCTGGAAAGAGTGGACTCCTTTCGTTTTAAATTCGAAAGACTAGATGGTCTAAAAGAAAACTGGTTCTGAGAAGTAGGCACAGTAATTCCAGGTGACTGAGAGGAGGCGAGTGATGTGACACAGCAATTTGCTTGTTTTGACGAGACTATTAATTTAGCACAGCTGGGGTGATACAAATGTTTGCAAGTTTTGCACTTTAAAGGCTTGACAACAGATCTCTTACATCTAAAACAATCCATAACAGTTTAACATTTTCTCATGGTGAGATGTAAACAATAAACCGTCAATTTAGATGTAAACAAACACAACAATCTTGAAAAGTGTCAACACCTGTTGAACGTCAATAATACTATTATATCGGCACTTTATAATAGTAAACAGAGAACTGTCAATTTAGATGTAAATAAAAACACAGTGGTCCTTATAGGTGGCGACTCCTAGTGGCCATCGTTGATACTATTATGTCAGCACGTAATGGATGGTAGAGACTATATTGACTACTTTGTTGATGCCACGTTCTATCGATACTTAACACAGCCAACTAAATTCACGTCCTGACGGGGTACTATAACCCTCAAAATGGAATGTCGTAGGAGAGAAAAGAGATATCTCCGGTTCCACAAGAGCGATCTTCAAACTTATAAGCAATCCAAGAAGATTGCAATGAGGAGCTTGCAAGTACAACTGAAACAAAAAAGCCCGAAGGCAGAAAACCCAGGAATATGTTCACAAAACAGGAGCGAAAAAATAGACGTGCCTATAGTACTTACGTGACTTTATTTTTCATTCTATTTTTCATTCTATATTTATTATTATCAAAATAAACAGTCGACAATAAATAACTAATTTTATATTATAATGATTCATTTTATCTAAATAAAATACATTTTCTATAATAAAAATTGATTTCAATCTATCGAAATTATTTTTAGATGAAAAGAAATTGACTTCAAAATAAAAAAATGAATTTTAAATTATGAATGATCAATTTTTAATCATATCGATAAATTATGTAATATAAATTGTAACGGGGTGGTTAGCCCTGTCCAATTGGTCACCCCTTTTCTCTTTGAAAAGGGCGCCACTGGGATTTTATACTCGGTGTCCCAGAAACCGGGGAGCATGAGAAGGAAAGATCGGGTCGTGAGAAGTTGAGAAAGGCTGTAAAAGTTATGCTGAGAAACAATTATTAACAATTAACAATTCAATTATTTATTTAATATAAACAATTTAACTCTAACAAAATTTTTTAAAATATTGCTCTTAAAATTAACCTATCAATCACTAAATTTGAGAACCTCTCACCTACGCAGGCACTTGCCAAAACTTACAACTAAATATCATTAAATTCTTTTAAACATAGATCATTACGCATCTATCTTCTTAATTTCTTAACTCAACATAGACCATTACGCATATATCTTCTTAATTTCCTAATTCACTTTTAGACCATTACGCATCTATCTTCAATTTCTTAACTCAACATAGACCATTACGCATCTATCTTCAATTTCTTAACTCAACATAGACCATTACGCATCTATCTTCAATTTCTAATTCACTCATAGACCATTACGCATCTATCTTTAATTTCCTAATTCAATCATAGACCATTACGCATCTAGATTCTTAATTTCTTAATTTAATCATAGACCATTACGCATCTAGATTCGTAATTTCTTAAACCCTTGTCCAACTGACGGAATAACAAACATCATATTTTACCCAATAAAAACTTCTTAATTATTCAATTATCTGAACTAATTTCACATAAACAACCTCGTCTACTTGACGGAATACCATATAATACCATAATTACCTAACTTCCATATAAAATCGTCCACCGACGCTAACTTCATTCTATAGAGTTCTCTACTTTATTCATACATCTTAATTACTAATAAAACTGAATCTCAAAACTTCGCATTTTCCAAAATTACCAAAATTACGCCTAACAATTACTTAACACAAAATTCCGACCTTCGATTTTAATTCTTAATCCTCCTTAAATAAATTCTAAGCGATATTTCTTAATCAAATTCTGTCTTGAAAATTCCTAACTAAAATTAATTCATTATAGCCAACAGGCCTATAATAAATTACTAATAAATTCTTTACCAATAAATTAACAATTTATCCATTAAATATAAAAGTTCAGCGACAAAACTAACTACTTGACCTTGACAATAAAAACTAAAGTACGAATTCGTTAATATAAAAATGACCGCTTGAGAAATTAAATTGAATTATTTCAGCCTCTTAAATAAATCAATAATCAAATCTGGTCTACAATAATCGAAAATACCTGGAGACTCAATTATTGTTTTATTCAACGACGACTGATACTCCGATCCAACTTGGCGGGCTTAGCTGCTTGGCGTCTTGTCGTCTTGAACCAGGGTGCGGCAGGGTTGTCCAATTCCAAAAATGCCCCGATAACTTCCTCTGCAGTTGCTCTTTATTTTCGACGTCCAAATTTGCACTCTATTGACTTAAACTGATCTCAACAAGGTCACTGATTCACATGGGCAAAAGGCCACTGGCTTCCAGAAGGGAAAAAGCCTCGATGTCCCTCCTGTCGGCTCTTTTATAACCCTCCAACTCCGGCTCTCAAACTATCCTATTGTTATGCCCCGCTTTATTTTACGGAGACTGTAGTGGGGACTTTCGATTAGCACGCCCGGTCACAAGTCGAAACTACTTGTCAAAAATCGAAAGGTAAGGGAAAGCCCTGACCTACCGTGCGTTAATTAAGTGGTCGATAATGACCCCGGGAAGTTCGATTTTCCCTGTTACAAAATCATCAGTTTCCTATTTATCAATTAATTTTTCATAATAGATAATTGTTTTATGAATGTAAAAATTTTTTAAACTATAAATAATTAATTTGTAATTATGAAAATTCAATGAAGATTATAAATAGGATAATGAAATTTTTATTCCATACTGGTCAAATGACTAGTGAATCTATTTCAAGCCGAGAGATGGACACTTCCATCTTCCCTATTGGTCGAGAGACATCCTCTCTGTACATAAGTGCGATCGAAATCCATCAATCTTGAATATTAGTGAAGCTGGAAGCTTGTAGTATCTATTCTAAAAATAGAGATGTTGATTGAAATGAAAGAAATTCTAATAATAGTAAAAACAAACTTTGAAAAAATAAATGGGGTTGGTTGCTAAGCCAGGAATCGAACCTGGATCTTCCTGATAACATGTCAAGAGCTCTACCAGTTAAGCTACCGGGCCCCTTCCACCATCAACCTTTCTCAGTCCATTCATATACTCTCGATACTTCCTTACTATCCCTTTCCTTTTTACCCGAGCTACGTACTACGAGCTACGTGCTACGAATTCCTAGGGGGAAGGGATAGTAAGTAAGTATCAAGAGTATAAGAATGGTCTGAAAAAGGTGAATGGTGGAAGGGGCCCGGTAGCTTAACTGGTAGAGCTCCTGTCATGTAATCAGGGAGATTCAGGTTCGATTTCTGGCTTGCCAACCAACCCCATTTATTTTTTCAAAGATTGTCTTTATTCTCATTGTAATTTATTTCATTTTTTTTCATTTCAATTAACATCTTCATTACTCGAATAGATCTTACAAGTTTCCAGCTTTACTAGTATTTAAGTTTGATGGATTTCCATCGAACTTATGTACAGAGAGGATGTCTCTTGACCAATACGGAAGATGGAAGTGTTTATTTCTCGGCTTGAATTAGATCAACTAGTCATTTGACCAAGATGGCATAAAACTTTCATTATATATATACAATCGGTTATGAAAATATCTTGAATAATAATATAAGAGACACTAATTATAAATAATTTGTTTTAATTTTTAAAAGTTAATAATATTGAATCCATCTTTAATTTTTTGTATAAAAAATTTATTTCGGATCATAAATAATTAGTTTTGAATAGTAAAAATTACAAATAGACTTTAAATAATAAATTTCATATTATAAAAATTTATTTGATACAATAATAATAAACTTTACATCATGAAAATTAACTTATAATTGTAGATAATTAATTTAAAATTACTCTTTTTAGATTTATTCTAAAAAATCAATAACATTAAATAAATTATCAATTTTTTGTACGAAATTAGATATGATATTATCAATAATTGATTTTTAATTATGAAATTTAATTTTAGACTGAGAATAATCAATCATGTATTATAAAAATCAATTTTGTATCGTTAAAATTAATTATTTATCAAGAAAATGAATTTAAGACTATGAATCATCAATTTTCAATCATTTAAATTAATTATATGTAATAAATCATTGGTTATTTGTTTAATAATCAATTTTAGATAATCAATTATTGATTTTTGAAAATAAAAATCGTTTTTAGACTATGAACATTTAATTTCAAATTACTTAAATTAATATATTTTAGTTAATTAATTATTTTTATTTAAAATAAATAATAAATTTTATTTAATTAATTAATTAAAATTAATAACTTTTTATAATTCATAATTAATATTTATAATTTAAAATTAAATATTTATAATCTAAAATCAATTTTCATAATTCAAAATTAATTATTTATAGCTAAAATTCAATAAATATGATATATATATATATATATATATATATATATATATATATATATATATATATATATATATATATATATATATCATCTATCATGTAAAATTTACTTTAATTATATTACTTTGGTAAAAATTGATTCAAAAGTGATTTTTATGATATAAAATCAATTATTATGACTTGAAATTGATATTTTTAATTTAAAATTAAATATTCACAATACAAAATTAATGTTTTCGACTTCGAATTACTTTCCAACATAGTAGATTAATTTTTGAATTATAAAATTAATTCGTGTAATTCATAATATATTATTTATAAACTTAAATATATAATTACAATAAAAAGTAATTTAAATAAAATAAAATTAATCTTTGTAACATGAAATTAATTACACCGGCACACAAAAAAAAAAAAGTTGTCTGTACTTGGGACGCGCCACATATATTCCCATGTAATTTGACCCGCTGAACCCGAATTTGAGGTCCGTTTGGCCCCTACACCCTAGGATTTTGAGAAAACTGTAAAAAACCGAAAAAAAACGGGAAAATTGGGGGTTTTGGTGATTGAAAAATTTTTTTAGATTCTAACTATGCATGATTTTCATGTATTTCGATCTGCTTTATACTTATCTGAAGTGTACTCAGACCAGCAGCCATTAAAAGTCTAAGTAAATCCCGAAAAACCCATGAAAATTGCGAAAAAACAAAACCATCCCCAATATTGTGATAAAAAAAAATGTATTGAGCTAAATATATGATGATTTTCATGTAGGTTTATCGACGACATATAAATCTCCAACTTTTATAACTCAGACGTCTCGAAAACATCAAACAAATGTGCAAAAAACCCCGAAAATTGGAAAAAAATCAAATGTAATATAATAAAAATCGAGTTATTATTCAAAATAAATAAAAAAATCATATCATTCGATCTGTGGTGCATAAAAAAAAAAGTATTTCGTCCTAAGACTTAAAAAATTAATTTTTCGGAAAATATCATCAAAACCCTTTGGATTTGAATTTTAATTCGTTCTCCGCTTATATCTCACCCTTTTATCTTCAAACTTCCTGCATAAAGAGGGCTTCTCTTTCGTTTCCTCTCTTCTTCCAAAGGTAAATCTCTCTTCAGAGTCCAACAATGATCTGCCATCATATTTACATCCCACGTTCCTTGATATCGTTTTCCATCACACTAATGTCTTGATGGAATCTCTCACCTGCTCTTCACTAAAATCACCAAGATTTTCAGGAAAGTGTGAAAGATGAGAATGTAAATAGTGCAATTTTGTATTCATTAAGCAACCTAAAGTATTATAGTTGTATAACAACTCGTCAACTAAAGTTGCGTAGTTATCACTTTTCGTATTCCCTAAAAATTGCTGTGATACTTCCTTAAAACTTCCCCAAGCTGCTCTCTCAATCTCGTTCATCTCATATTCAAGATTAGCATCCTGGAATAGAGTCCGAATTTGGGGTCCATCAAAAATTCCTTCTTTTAATTTAGCGTCACTTATAGCTGGAAATTTTTCGCCCAAGTACTTAAAACAGTTTCCATCTTTATCCAGAGCTTTGACAAATTGCTTCATAAGGCCAAGCTTGATATGAAGTGGGGGCAGCAAGTACTTGGAAGGATCAATTAGAGATTGTCGCGTAACATTGTGAGAACCAGGATTCAAATTTGTTCTTGTTGGCCATTCTTTTTGAATGTAATGATTCTTTCGGTCTCGGCTATCCCACAAACATAAGAAGCAGGGGTACTTTGTGAACCCTGATTGTTGGCTTAACTAGTGTAGCAATTTTCAGATCACCACAAACCTTCCATTGATGTTCTGAATAGTTTATTTTATCTAATACAACCTGTAAATTGTCATAAGTCTCCTTTAGTTTAGTCGAATGAGCTACTGGAATCGGTGCCAATAAGTTTCCATTATGAAGAAGCACAGCTTTAAGACTTCGCCTAGAGGAGTCAATAAAAAGCCTCCATTCTTCGTCTTTGTAAGTGTTTGGCTTCAACTCATCGATCAGTCCTTTTACATCTGAACAGTACACAAATGAATTTTCGCTGTCTTTTGTAAAATACTTCCGGAACTCGTTTTCCCTATCACGATAAAAATAAGCTGTTGTATTTTTAGCTAATAAATTTTTTTTCCTTAAAGCTGAGGCTAAATGTTCAGCTTTTACCTTAGATAGTCCTAAGTCTCGTACAAGGTCATTCAATTCAAGTTGATCGAAGACTTCAGGGTTTTGACTTCTAGGAACACCACTCGGGATGTATTCTTCATCCTCAGAATGGATCTCTTCGGGTTCAGGATCGATTTCTTCAAAGTTATCTTCAACTTCCATCTCTTCATGTTCATTCACTGGTTCAGGAGCTGCAGGTTCTTCGACATTCAAAACTTTTCTGCTGGCACAACTGATGTTACGTTGGCATATTGAATTTTATGTTTGGTTGTCGAAGAAAAACCTGAAACTTCCGTCGTGCAAAAATAGCAGTTTTGACTCGTTGGTGCAGACCAAATCACAGGTTTTGAAAATTTCAAGCACTGTTTACTTTTCGTCTGCTCCCAACGAGTAAGCATCGTGTGACACCGATTGCAAAGTGAATGTGGTACCCAAGTTGCTTCCCAGTTCGTAATCTGGATACCGAAGCAGGTTTCGTAGACATTTTCAATTTGTTTGAAAAAGATCTACGACTTTTCGTTACTTCAAATTCTCCACATATGTAACAGAAGCAATTGGAGTTTTGTTACATATGTGAGAGACACTTCTTGTCATATTAAACGCTTCAGAAGCCAAGTCACCCACTAATGAAGAGCTGCAGTCACTTGATGACGACGCCTGCGAGCCTGCTTTCTCACTCTGACCAGACGCCGATACTGGGATTCCGGGTCCCTGCATCGTAAAACACTTATTACTTGTGCCTGCCATGACGGCATTCAAGCCGTTAACCCAGGGACTATGCCAGACGGTCCTGTTGCCCGCCGTCACCACGTGGAGGTGCCCTGGTTACAGGCACAAGCATTTAAGCAAGAAATCGATTCTGAGCCCAAAAAGTTCCTAGAAGTGAAAACCCTGAAACATCAGCTTAAAGAAAAAAAAAATTTATTAACTAAAAATACAACAGCTTATTTTTATCGTGATAGGGAAAAAAAAATCTGATAACATTTTTAAAACGGCGAAAATTCATTAGTGGACTGTTCAGATGTAGAAGATTGATTGATGAGTTAAAGCCGAACACTTTCAGGACGAGGTGAAAGTTTTTCATTGCTTTGTCTAAGCGAAGTCTCAAAAGCACCGACTCCAGTAGCTCATTTGACCAAAAATCATTGAAAAGTTTGTGGTGATCTGAAAATTGCTACACTAGTTAAGCCAACAATCTGGTTCACAATATATCCCTTCTTGTATGTTTGTAGGATAGTCACGATCGGAAAATTCCCTACAGTAGAAAAAAACGGCCAACAAGAAAGAATTTGAATCATGGTTCTCACAACGTTATGCGAGAATCTCTCATTAATCCTTACAAGTACTTGCTGCCACCACTTTATATCAAGCTTGACCTTATGAAGCATTTTGTCAAAGCTCTCGATAAAAATGGCAACTGTGTTAAGTACTTGGACGAAAAATTTCCAGCTATAAGTGACAATAAATTGAAAGAAGGAATTTTTTATGTACCCCAAATTCGGACTCAATTCCAGGATGCTAATCTTGAGTATGAGATGCACAAGATTGAGAGAGCAGCTTGGGGAAGTTTTAAGGAAGTATCTCGAAATTTTTTAGGGAATGTGAATACAAAATTGCACTATTTACAATCTCATCTTTCACACTTTCCTGAAAATCTTGGTAATTTCAGTGAAGAAAGAGAAGAAACATTCCATCAAAACATGAGTGGATGTCAATATGATGGTAGATCATTGTTGGACTCTGAAGAGATTTACCCGAAGAAGAGAGAAACGAAAGAGAAACCCTTTATGCAGGACGTTTGAAGATAAAAGGGTGAGATATAAGCGGAGAGAGCAATTAAAATTCAAATCCAAAGGGTTTTGATGATATTTTCCGAAAAAATTAATTTTAAGTCTTAAGACGAAATACTTTTTTTATGCACCACAGATCGAATGATATGATTTTTTATTTATTTTTGAATAATAACTCGATTTTTATTATATTACATTTGATTTTTCCAATTTTCGGGGTTTTGCACATTTGTTTGATGTTTTCGAGAGGTCTGAGTTATAAAGTTGGAGATTTATATGTCGTCGATAAACCTACATGAAAATCATCATATATTTAGCTCAATACATTTTTATCACAATATTGGGAATTTTTGTTTTTTCGCAATTTTCATGGTTTTCGGGATTTACTTAGACTTTTAATGGCTGCTGGTCTGTGAGTACACTTCAGATAAGTATAAAAGCAGATCGAAATACATGAAAATCATGCATAGTTAGAATCTAAAAAAATTTTTCAATCACCAAAACCCCCAATTTTCCCGTTTTTTTTCGGTTTTTTACAGTTTTCTCAAAATCCTAGGGTGTAGGGGCCAAACGGACCTCAAATTCGGGTTCAGCGGGTCAAATTACATGGGAATATATGTGGCGCGTCCCAAGTACAGACAACTTTTTTTTTTTGTGTGCCGGTGTTATTTATAGTCATAGATTAATTTAAATATCTAAAAATTTGATATTTATGATGAAAAATAAATTACCACAGTTTAAAATTAATTTTCTTGATAAATAATTAATTCGAATGATCAGAAATTAATCTTTATGATATATAATTATTTATTATTCATATTCTAAAATTAATTTTTATAATCAATAATCAATTATTTATAATGTGATTCATGAATGAAAATTAATAATATTATATTTACTATCAAATTTTTGGTAAAAAATTTAGTCTTGAATATTAATAATTTGTTTTTAATAGTAAAAAATAATTTTAGATCGGAAATAATTGATTTTAAACTTTTCAAACTGATTTTATTATTTAATCATCTATTTTACATTATTAAAAATAAATTTCAATTTATACAACTTAATTTGATATTATATAAATAAATTCTATGTGTTAATAAAATACTTTCGACATTATAAAATTATTTCTACGTCATGAATAATGATTTTCGATTGAAAATAATTCATTTTCTATGCCTGAACGTTTGAAATTGCACTTATGTTTTCGAGCTTTTCGAGCTCATCAATACAATTTGTTTGTTATTTTGAGCTCTCCAAGCTCAAAAAAATAGCTTTTGTATGCTTTTGAGCTCTTCGAGCTCATAAGTTTGATAGGAGTTTAATAGAACACTATTTTGTGAATGTTCAAATCACAATAACTTTTGAATGAATTTATAGATTTTTACGCGGTTGGTGGCATTCGACGCAGTTTTTTGAGCTTCATAGAGAATTTTTGAGTTTAAATTGATATAACAGAAAATATCGGAGTAATTCTAAAAAAAAAACTTTTTTCGGTTTTTTTCGTTAACGATAACTCACGAACAAATCAACCGATTTCGACCGGCGTGGTAGCGATTAACGTGGTTTTTTAAAATTAAGATCTGATTAGTTTTTTAAATTGATCGGTCAAGCCGTTTGAAAGTTATTCGAAATAAACCACATTGGAAACAATTTTTTTTTGCAGTTTTTTTAAGATTTCTCATAATATATCGGACCAAATTGGTTCATCTTGTTTTCAGAATCTAAATTTTGTTTATCCCTTTCTATTGGCACGAACTGCGATCGAATCGGTCCATCGATTTAAAAGTTATGAGAGGTTTACACACACACACAAACACACACACACACACACACACACACACACACACACACACTCACATACAGACATACATACACCATCGCGGGAATAGTCAGGAAAGCTTAATAGTTAGGACCTTAAAACGTCGAGATTCGACGAAAACTCGATTTCCGTAAAACGTGTTATGTCCGAAAAATAAGACCTTAAAATGCGGTAGCTGGAATAACGGAGGTTTAGATAACAGATGAATTTCCCTAACGAAAGAATCGTTAAGTTTATATTTTATGGGTTCGCGAAGGTGAAAACCCCGGAGAGGGCCCCTTGAATAAGACAATCGACCTCGGAAACAATAAAATATCCTCCACTTACTTTTGCGAATCCTAATTCCAACGATGATTCGGCTTTAATTGGATATGTACCTTTGACTTCCGCTGCTTGGCTTCTCGCTTCCTCCTGCTGACTGGAGATTGAAGGTTGAATGTTCTTAACTTATGAATGACGAAACACTTCGATTCAGGTTTTTAGGTTTATATTCAATTAAATGGCCCTATGGGCAAACACGTCTTAACTTACACTATTCACTTATTAACTAATAACAACATAAAACAAAGGTTGAAAGTTTATTTGAGTTCGTAACCGGAGTAACGACTCCGGCAAACAAAAGTTCGCCGATTATAAATTCACAGAAGAAGAAAATAATTTGAGAGTAGGACCAGGTCACTGGAACTGTGCGAATCTCGATTATCGTCAAAACGAATCGTGGCTCGAAGAATCGCTATCACAGAACTCAAAAATACCGTTAAGGAAATCGAAATGAATAATTAAGGAAAAGATGACTAATTAATTTAATAATTGAAGTCTGCCTATACGTGTCGGGGTATAGGACTCACCCGGGCTTTAAGGCAGAACTGTTACCTTGTAAATAAGCTGTCGAATTATGGTGTTTGCGTCTTTTATCACCTCGGTTGCGATTCATTAAGTGGGGCTACTAATTAAAGAATTGGTTCCTGCGATAAGGTGACAATGCGCGGTAATGTGTATTCTTCGGCCACGAGTAAGTTGTCGCGCAGTCCAGGTTGTTGTTCCCTAAATATGCAAGCGCTGTACTTTTCGGCTGGAATGAGAGGCCCTGTATTATAGACAGCACGCCGGATATAACAAACGGGATGAAAACAATAACTTCCTTATTTTTAAAAATCGCCGACTTTCTTAGCGGGAAGTTTAAAATCATGAAATTTGAATAATTAAAATCAATTTTAAATAATAAAAAACAGTATTAAATAATAAAAAACAATATTCACTATAAACTACATTAAAAAAATCATAAATTTTTTATTTATTTATTTATTTATGTCTTTTTGAAAGACCCAACTGCCAATGGCCATAAACAGGGTCACATAAGTATACAAATGAGATACAAATACATAAATTTATACATTATAATTACAATAAGGAGAGACAGCGGCCAAGGGCATTATATTAATAATTGAAATAGTCGATCAAATTGTGATTCATCCAACACATTAAATAAATAATACCAACATAGCTTTATGAAATAGATAAGATTAATAATAAATAAGATTAATAATAAGTAAGATTAATAATAAGCAATATTAAAAATATAGTAAATGCACAAGTAAAAACGTTAGGTGGTTATGTATTCATAATTTGTTCTCTTAGATACTAAAATGGTTGCTAGTACGTTGACTGTCAAGGGCTGATTGAAGCACATTATGTCTAGTACTATTTTATCATTCTCACATATGTAGTTACACAGAGACATCAGTTTGTAGAGCGGAGAGTTTTTAGCCAGGTTCGAACGAACGGTAGGAAGATAAAACGTAGGATTTGACCTTGTATTAGCTTGATGGACTGCTATTGAAAGCTGTTGCAAAAATCTAGGACATTCTATGCTACTATTGAATAGGCCTTTTATAAATAATATCGAAGCACAGATCCTCCTCTCTTCCGGGGTAAGTAACCCAGCATTCAGGCAGAGATATTGATAATCCGTGCCCCTTTCAGGATATATACCATTCTTTTTGTATGCAAGGTACTTTAAAAATCTACGTTGAACTATTTCCAATTCAAGCTTATACTTAGCATATGAAGGAGACCAGACCACTGCAGCATATTCAAGCTTAGAGCGTACGAGCGCAATATATAGTTTAGATTTAGATTTAGATTTATTCATTTTATACCAAGGCCTAATTGGCCGAATGGCAAATTTATACATATATATGTTAAAACTACATAAAATACAATATTAACTAAAAAGATGATGAAAAATAATACACAGATTAAGAAAAAAATCAGACACAGAATATATAAATAAATATTAGAATTATAATACACGATTTAACTTATTCATCAAGTAATAAAATACATGATTTATAATACATGATTTAACCAATTTACTAAATAACAGTTTACATGAGAGTTCTGAACAATATTAAATATCTAGTTTAAATAAATAGTCATAGATTTTATTTTTGAAAATATCTAAGTTTGAGGAATCAGTAATATCAGATGGTAGCTCCTCCCATAATCGTATAACAGTAATTACAAAAGAGTTTTCATATTGTGTTGTTGTATAATTAGGCAATTTAAAATTTAAATTATTTTTCTTAGCCGCCAATCTTTCTGAGCGCCTTACATCATCATTATCAATGAACAGTTCTCGTAAATAATTTGGTTCACCAATCACTAAAAGCTTATGAAAATAACATGCTGCAAAGTAAATGCGACGACTTTTAATAGACAGCCAACCAAGTTCACGTCTGTACGGGGTGATATGTTCAGCACGTTTTAAGCCATAAATAAAGCGAACAGCTGAATTTAAAGCACGCTGTAGCTTGCAATCATTATCATAAGTTGAATTCATCAAAACTATAGAGCAGTAATCAATTAAAGGTAGAATAGTTGCAGAGACTAATAGTTTTTTAATATCAACAGTATAAATATTTTTACGTAATTTTAAACTATATAAAGTTGAGTTTATTTTGCTGACAGTTTTTGAGATATGACAGTTCCAGGACAAGTTACATGATAAGTGAAGGCCCAGACATTTTGTAGACTCTGTATAGGGTAAAGCCACACCATCAACAATGATAGGTGGTAAGCCTTCACGCTGGAGCGCTTTTACTCTATTATTAGATCCTAATAGCATAGCCTTAGTTTTTAAGAGATTAACTAGTGTTAATATAGTGTTAATATGGCTTTGATGTTCGTGAACTTTTTCAATAATCTAATAACGAAACCTAGTGTTCTCATTGCCGATTCAATTATATTCTTGATATGCGGAGAAATTGAGAGTCTATCATCGAATGTTACACCGACATCTTTACAGGTATTTACTCTATTTTGTATCTCACCTTCGAACATATAAGGAAAATTTAAGATATTGTAGGACCGACTATAAGATATGACACAGCATTTAGCTGCATTGAGTGCTAATTTATTGTCCTGACACCAGGCTGAAAACACATCAATGTTACTCTGTAGAAATTGACAATCTGAGTATGATTTAATGCCCATATGAAATTTAGTATTGTCTGCAAACAGCTCTAAAAAAATTTTTTGTAAGATAATTATTAGTATATTATGTATAATTGTTTTTTAATTATAAAAATTAATTCCAGACTATGAATAATTAATTCTATATTATAAATATAAATTGAATATCATTAATATAAATTTTTTATCAGGAAATTATTTTTTAGATTATAATTGATTAATTTTATATGATAATAATTTCTTTTAGTTTATCAATAATATACATTCAACAACACAAATTAATTTTATGATGTCAAAATTGATTTTATATCTCAAAAAATATATCTCAAAAATTTTAAGCTATAAAAATTAATTGTAGATCGAAACTATTTAATTTGAAATTATAAATATCAATTCTAATTATAAAAATTAATTTTAGACGATAATTAATAAATTTTAATTAGTGAAAATAAATTTTAAATTATTTAAATTAATTTTAGATTATGGGTCATCAATTTTTATTACTTCTAATTAATAATATTAAATTTATTATCAATCATTTGTTTGAAAATTGATTTTTGATTCTAAATTATTATTTTTTAATAATAAAAATTAATCTAAGTTCATAAATAATTGATTTTAAACTTTTCAAAATGATTTTATAATTTAAAAATGTATTTTAAATTTCCAACAAGGAATTTTAAATCATGAAAGGTTATTCTACACCATGAATATAAATTTTCCAATGTAAATAATTAATTTTTAAGTACGAAAATGAATTGCATACAATGAAAATCGCTAATATTAAGTAAATCATCAATTTCTTGAACGAAAATTAATATTCTATTATGAATAATTGATTTTAGAATATTAAAATCCAGTTGCAATTATGAATAATTAATTATATATTATAAATATACATTCTATGTCATTGAAATTGATTTTTCATCAAGAAATTGAATAATAGATTATGAATGACAAATTTTATATAATTACAAGTTATTTTAATATATAAAAAATATAAATTCAACAAAACGAATTAATTTCATGACATTAAAATTTATTTTATATTGAAAAAAATAATTTTAAGTTGTGAAAATTCTAGATTGTAAATAATTAATATTAAATTATTTTAAATAATTTTATATTGTAAATTCAATTATATTAAATGAATCATTAATTTTTAGACCTTAAATTAATATTTTATCATAATTAATTAATTTTTGATCTTGAAAATTAATTTTTGACTATAAATAATTAATTACAATATATAAAAATTAATTCTAGATACTTTGATTCAAATTTTATAAAAAAAATTCAATTTTAAACTACGAAAATTTATTTTACATTATTTAATTCGAATTTTTAATTATTTGAATGACTTTAAAACTATAAATGATTGATTCTATATGAAGAAGATTAATTTCATAATATTAAAATTTATTTTCATCATTATAATTGATTTCTGTTTGAAGATAATATATTTCATGCTACACGGAATGAATTTAAAAATATCAAAATTATTTTCCTTTTTTAAAAATTAATTTTGAGTTATGAAAATTAATATTAGATAATGAACAATCGATTTTTAATTATAAAAATTTATTTGTGATTTTAAATAATCAATTTTATACTAAAATGAATTATTTTAAATTAAAATTAATTTTTTGAAGTGATAAATGATTTCAAACACCAATAATTAATTTTAGGTTAAAGCTTCTCAAACTACAAGTAGTTTCTTGTTTTAGAATTGATTTTGGATAATGAGTAATCAATTTTTAAATAAAAAAATTGATTTTTGACCATAAATGATTGATTTTAAATCATTTAAATTAATTTATTATTGTAGAAATGAACTTTAGACGATAAACAATATAATTCAAATTATAAATATTATTTTCTGATCGTAAGAAATCGATTAAATTAATGATAATCATTTTAAAAAATTTATCATTATTAATATTATTTTCAGACAATAAATAATTAATTTTAGATCATAATAATAAATTTTATATGATTAAAATTAATTTATTATAATAAAAATTGATTTTAAACTGTAAAAGTTGATTTTAGATAAAGACTAATTGAATTACAAATACGAAAATGAATTATAAATCATGGATGATTTATTTTTAATTATAAAAATCAATTATATCGGATAAATCATTAATTTTAAGTTCATAAATCTCTAATAGAATATGATAAATTGATTTTTATTCATAAAAATTTGTTTTATATATTCAATGATTAACTTCATTTTATAATGATTGATTTGATATTAACAAAATCCATTTTCTAATGACAATAAATATTAAACTATAAAAGTTAATTTCAGATGAAAAGTTATCGAATAATACATGAATAAATTAATTTTAAATTGTGAATAATTGATTTTTAATTATAAAAATCAATTTTAGATATTGAATAACAGATTTTTAAGTATAAAAATCAATTTGCGACCATGAATAAAAAATTCTGATTTAATTTAATGTATTATTATCAAATCAAATTAAGGCAATAGATAAATAATTTTTTAGCATAAGATTCAATTTTAAATCATAAAAAATTACATTTGTCATAGGAATATTGATTTTGTATTATAAAATCTGAATTCTAAATATAAATCATCAATTTCTAATTATTTAAATTTATTTATTATTATCAAAATGAACAGTCGACAATAAATAACTAATTTTATATTATAATGATTCATTTTATCCGAATAAAATACATTTTCTATAATAAAAATTGATTTCAATCTATCGAAATTATTTTTAGATGAAAAGAAATTGACTTCGAAATGAAAAAATTAATTTTAAATTATGAATGATCAATTTTCAATCATATCGATAAATTAAATAATATAAATCATCAGTTTTCGATTTATCAATTAATTTTTGATGATGAATAATTGTTTTTTGAATGTAAAAATTTTTTAGACTATAAATAATTAATTTGAAATTATGAAAATGAAATAAAGATTATGAATAGTATAATAAAAGTTTCATTCCATATTGGTCAAATGACTAGTGAATCTAATCCAAGCCGAGAGATGGACACTTCCATCTTCCCTATTGGTCGAGAGACATCCTCTCTGTACATAAGTTCGATCAAAATCCATCAAACTTGAATATTAGTAAAGCTGGAAGCTTGTAGTATCTATTCGAGTAATAATGATGTTGATTGAAATGAAAGAAATTCTAATAAGAGTAAAGACAAACTTCGAAAAAATAAATGGGGTTGGTTGCTAAGCCAGGAATCGAACCTGGATCTTCCTGATAACATGTCTGGAGCTCTACCAGTTAAGCTACCTGGCCCCTTCTACCATCTACCTTTCTCAGTCTATCCATATACTCTCGATACTTCCTTACTATCCCTTCTCTTTTTACCCGAGCTACGTATTACGAACAACGTGCTACAAATTCCTAAGGGGAAGGGATAGTAAGTAAGTATCAAGAGTATAAGAATGGTCTAAAAAAGGTGGATGGTGGAAGGGGCCCGGTAGCTTAACTGGTAGAGCTCCTGACATGTAATCAGGGAGATCCTAGGGATGGTAAAATCGATTCCGATTCTACCCGAGAATCGATTCTGTGGCCAAAATACTCGATTATTTAGACTCGATTCCCAGTAACGAGAATCGGTCGAGAATCGATTCTGAGTGATCGAATCTATAATTTATTTCATTAAACTGCGTGCTATTCGCACGCCTTAATCTCAGCCAATAAGAAATCGGAAGCCACAATTTTGAAATATTCGTCCGTTACTAAATAAATTTACTCAATCATAGATGACCATAGCTACTTAACTACAGTGTGTTGTCTCCATACTCTTAATCTTAACCATCAATTTCATTGTATAGGATAAAATATAGCCTCTAGTTTCTTATGTTATTAGTATGCCTTATTTATACGTCTTATTTAATATTTAGATATTTATAAAATTGTAATTCATAAAATGGTGCCAAGTCCGGTATAGATTTACTGTAAAAAGATCGCCAATGGAATAAATGTAGTATGCAATAAATGCAGTAAACAACTGAGTTACAAAAACAGTACATCAACGCTAATAAAACATTTAAAAACAGTTCATAAGATCGAACTGCCTAATTCATTAAACAAAATTAGCAAAAGAAAAATAAGTGAGAAAGACAGTGACAGTGAGAATCCCTCTGTTTCCCAACATAAAAAGGTAAATATGAATGTTTCATACACACTTTAATATGTAATATGTGTTTGTACGTATAAAATATAAACTTTTATCCAACTAGTTTTTATCTTTTTTTCTCTTATAGATAAAACTATATCTACTTATTAATATGTTACTTGAAATTATTTACAGGTTAATTTGTGCGGCACGTCAAATGAACTAGTCCCGGGTACCTGCTCATCATCCTTAAATTTGAACCTGGATGAAAAACCGATTTATCAAGGTCC
>NC_058158.1:20458494-20534468 GCF_020080835.1 Cotesia glomerata | reverse complement strand
AACTGTCATAAATGAAAACATTGTGACCATTGAAATGTAAGCAATACCAATGTGGATTGCTAGGATGACCACCAAAGATTTGTAAGTCATTATTTGAAGTTGAAGGCTTTAGAGGATTGAAAATCGTCATTGGAAATTGAAAAGTAAAACCCTTGTCTTCAAGTAATAACAGGAAAGAAGATATAGATAAATCATCCAAGAAACTGTCGTCAGTTAAAATATTAATCCTATAATCATAGTTACTTCTTTGAAAAATTTGTTGACGATAACTATCGATAATTCGTTTGTCATACCCATCCATTTCAGAATTTCGAAAAGTTTTCGATAGCCTCAGCTGTTTTTGCAGTGGTTGTTTCGGTAATGATTGTTTTTTCTCTGTTTGCTTAGATTGTTTTCGTTTTTGGGATGACTTTTCAACTTCATCAGTTGATTTTTTAGCTTGATCAGCTGATTTTTCAGCTTTATCAGTTGATTTTTTAGCTTGATCAGCTGATTTTTCAGCTTTATCAGTTGATTTTTTAGCTTGATCAGCTGATTTTTCAGATTCTCTTTTAGCTTTTTCACGTCTAGCTTCGATAGTAGATGGAGCTTCGCGAATTGGCATATTTCGATCCAATCTACTATCTATAATTTCATCGATTAAAACTTGATAGTAAAAACTACTTAGTTTTTGTTTCATTTGAGTATCCCAAAAAACATCATCTTTTACAATTAATTCAGCTACTTTCAAATTTAATGATGTATAAACAGCAAAATGACAATATTGTTTGCCGCAGACATGAAGCTGTCCCTGAATATTATAATACATTGGGTGAGTTGTATTAATTTGTTCAGGGAAATCTGAGGAAAATAAATTAGCAAGATTTCTATTGCTTTTTAATGCTTCATCAGCACTCGTTTGCTCATCTTCAGAGATATTCCAAACTATTACAATAGAGTCATCTTCAACTGTACCATCAGGCCGAGCACATAAATAAAAGGATTCTTCATCTGTAGAAATGAATAAACCGCAACGTGAAATTACACTTCCAATTTTAGATTCCAAATCTTGAAGAGCTTTAGCCCTCTGATTTTCCATGAGTTCGAGCTGATCATCATCATACACAACTGGATTACATATATTGTTAACAACAGGTATACAAGACGATGTTTTTGCCATTTTACAAATTTTTCCAAAAAAATTAGAAGGAATCATATCTGTTTCAAAAGTATGAGGTTCACCATACTTTATTTCATCTTTTGTTTTTTTTTCAAGAACAACACGATATTTTTGCCGTTCACGAAGCTTGTCATTATGAGCTTCTTTTTGCTGCTGATAAAGTTGTGGGTCTGTTTCAGCTAAATCTGGCTGAGCGGCGTTAGGACCGTAATCTTTATCAGTACCTTGGCATCGGTTTTTATGTTTATTATTTTTGTTAGTTTCACGGTATTTTTTATTGCGAAGTCTTTGCAAAACGTGTTCTTTTTCAATTTTGCTAACTTTTTGAGGAACATCAACTTTGCTGTGGCTAAAAATTTTGCTCAAAGGAGTACCTGTAATCTGATCGATAGCAGCTACACTTACTCGATCTTGGTAACCACTTCTACTGTAATAATTGCATCGCTTGCCAGTAATATATTTGGAAACAATAGAAAAGCATTGTTCAATGGCATTAGTAGTAAGTTTATGGAGTAAATGGGTAGCATTTAAGCTAAATTTTTCTAAAACTTTTTCTACTCCTGCTAATAAACCATACTCAATTAATTTTGTGACAAAATTTGGTTTTGAACAATCACAACGATCAGCCCAATGTAGAGGGCATTTTTCATGATTACCAAAAACGTGATGATGAACAAGTCTTATGCTTTTCTGTAGTTCTTCAGCTTTTTCTTGAAATTGTTTAATTTCATCTTCATTTTTGAGTAATTTATCTAAATCCAAATCTTTTGTTAATAAATCGATTTCATACGTAACAACTTTGCGCATTTTGATCGCACTAGTTTTAATTTTGTCTCGTAAAACACCGACGCCGTGCGATTTTATCGCTTTTGCGTTAGAAGCTTCATTAATATGTGTACCGAATCTACGCCACATGTGGTTGGTACACTTTATTTTTTCTACTGTAATGCCATATTTACGATATGGATCAGCAACGCGGATAGCTTTATAAGAACTACTATCATTATCACTAATCACGGCTATGTAAATCAAGCCATTTTTCTCAATACTTCTTTCAAATATTTTGACAGCACCAGCAGATTCTATACTTCCAGAACTAAGATTCCTATCATAATTCTGAAAACACGTATGCTTTGGCGGTTTTATGCCATGGTTTTCAGCAATTTTACATATTTGACAATATTTATTGAGAATTTCAATATCTATCAGCTTCTGAGTAGCTTGACCGATTACACCTACAGCAGCACCAAGGGAATCATATTTTCCGCCTACATAACTCCGCTTACCAAAACTACCATCCATAATTACTCTAATAATAGGAATACCATCAGAGGTAACATCACCCTTACTGATAGCAATTCTTGCTTCTTCCAATGCATTTTGTATCATTTCATCGGCAAGAGCATCATCAATTAAATTGTTAAATTTTTCCCGATATTTACTGAAAGTATTATGTGATATGTACGGTATATCAAATACAGCTAATATACTTTGAAAAGCTGTAAAAGTACTACCTGTTCCTAAAACTGCTAATACAGAAGTTTCATTAATAGTAAAAGCATTAGTAGGCTTAGGTGGATTGGTATAAACTTTTTTAATCATCTGACATTGAAGGCACTTGAAATATATCAAAGTATTTAAGCCGATATCATAAGATTCAGTTATGGTAATGTTCTCTAGAAGTCTAGAACAATTAGGAGTATGGTTCTCAGCATTACCGAAATTTTTCAGTTGTTCGTGATAGAAAATAGGTTCAAAAATACGACGACCAGAAATAACAGAAGCACTCGTATTACCGAATGCCGGAAGTGACTGGCTCGAATTATCAACAGTTTTATCTAAATTATCAACATTCGTATCTGAATTATCAACATTATCATCTGAGTTATCATCAGTTTGCTGAGAATTTGTTTCTTGTGAAACATTTTTAGGATCAGAATGAATCGGATTACCATCAGCATTAACAAACGCATTGTTATTCTGATTATTTTTATGACTATTGTTTAATACAATTGGTACTCCATCATCCTTAAGCTCATCGCATGATAAATAATCTGTATCATGAGTTTCTTGCGAAGCATTATCATCTATTGTAGTAAAAGAAATTTCGCTATTACTGATTTCAGTATCACAAGATATCTGCGAAATCTCATGTGGCAGCGTATCTTTTTCTACAATAGATGGTTTACGAAATGAGTTTAAATTCAAACTACCAAGTCTAAGTGTTTCTAATTCACTAGGTTTTCGTTTTTTCGAAATCTCTAATGATACAGAGGCAACTTGACTTTTAGAATACTCGATATCATCCAGTTCAACTGCCTGAAAATCTAATTCCTGGCTGTTAGCGCGAATGATATCTCTAGCATTTTCTACAGAAGCGATACAAGCATGTTTATCTCTACTAGAATTTAATTTATCAAGACCGGATATATCGACGTCATTAGACTGTCGAAAACTCCGATTATCAAACGTATTTGAGTTATCTTGATAATTATCCTGAGGAAATCTTTCGAGATCACACGATAAGCTACTACTTATTATAATATTATTGGTAACTTTACTTGCATCACTAACTTCGGAAATTCCATCGTTGTTCTCCACTGTACCGTATACTGAATCTCCGTTGGAGTCAACTTCCATGACATTAAACTCAGTGATGTCGATCACCACATCATCTTCAATGTCATCAGCTACCCCAGCTTCAACGAGCTTCATCCGAGCTTCTTCCCATAGCTGTGCCTCACGTTTTAGTTTCCGTCTGTGAAGTAATAAAATAAATTAAAACCCTTAACGAAAAATCAAAAAATTGTAAGTTAAACAGCTCGAAAGATATGAAAGTTATTTTATGTTTTCGAAGATTTTAAGTACAAATTTAGTGAAAAGTGGAATAGATAGCTTGCGAAATCAACTCTTTTACAAATTTTGTTTTTTATAATTGGAAGAAACAATATAAAAAAACTTTTCTGAGATAGAAATAAAATTTCAATTACGTCAATTAAGACGTGGTTAAAAAGGCTTATACATTAGTCACAAAAATAGATAATGGAATAATCAAAAAAATTAAAAGATATTTGAAAAATTCAAAATTTTACATTGATTTCAATCAATTTGTTTTGTTTGAAAATTTAGCAAAATGTTATTTTATAAAATTTAATATTTTAGGCAGATTTCTTTAGAAATCTATCTATTGTAGTCGGTTTCACGTCATAATTTTAAGAAAATTTTATCATAATATGTTTCATTTCATCGAGTAATGTCGAAAAATAGCATTGGCTTAAAAGTTTATATATGTATTTATGTATATATATGAAGTAACTGCTAACTCTTTGAGCTCGAAGAGCTCAAAAACGTCATAAGTATAATTTTAAGCGCAGGTATGGAATTAGCGGGAAGTAACAGGGATGGCCTTCAGGGTCAACCGTTTTCCTAATTTTCTTTAATTGGATACGTCCAAAATGTATGTGCGATGATTTACCCCGGAGTAATCATCGATTACAGCAAAAAAATTGCATTTTCACATTAAAAAAAAAAAGTTTGTTGTCTGTAAAGTTGGTTTACGTGATAAACGATAGTTTTACGTGATAACGTCACAAAGAAAAATTGATCAAAAATTCCATAATTTTATGAATTGAATTGAATTATTATCACTGAATTATCATTATTTTGTATTTAAAAACTAAAAAATTTTAAATATTTAAAAATTATTTTAACAAAAAGAAAAGACTTATTGGTACATTGTTAATCAAAAATTGATATAATAATTTGATAATTGATGTAATTATCTTTATTTATAATTAATATTAATTATTTTATTAATTAATATCGTTAATCTACTATATAAAAATAAGTCGGGTTTTCCTTCCTGACGCTATAACTCCAGAACGCACGAACCGATTTCCACGGTTTTGCATTCGTTGGAAAGGTCTCGGGCTCCGTGAGGTTTATAGTAAAGAAAATATAAAAATAAGTCGGGTTTTCCTTCCTGACGCTATAACTCCAGAACGCACGAACCGATTTCCACGGTTTTGCATTCGTTGGAAAGGTCTCGGGCTCCGTGAGGTTTATAGCAAAGAAAATTCAGGAAAAATTTCAACAGAAAAGCGGGAAAATCTTTTTTCACATACAGCGCCATCTCTGATACATATCATGTACTACAAACCAATATTTTAAGTAGATGGCGCCGGTGCGTGATACATTGTTTGACGAGATCTTTTGTACGAGATGTAGAAATAATCTATGAACGAATTTTACGATATTTAACCCCCATAAGGGGTTGCGGGGGTGGCTATTAACAATGAAAATTTTTAATTTTCAAGCTATAGCTCCTACAGACCTTAAATTTGGTGGGGACATTACTTTTACCATGTAGTGGTCAGCTAAGAACGGATTTTCAGAAATTCCTCCCCCAAAGGATTTTGCGGGTGTGTTAACAATGATGAAGAATATAGGAGCTGTTCCATAGGTAGATTGACTCATCACGATATCTCTAGAGCTATAAGACCTAGAGACTTGAAATTTGGTAGGTATATTACTTTTACCATGGAGAGGTCAGCTAAGAACGGATTTTAAGAAATTCCTCCCCCAAAGGGGTTTGCGGGGACGTTAACAATGAAAAATTCCCGTTTTTAAACTATTGCTCCTATCGACTCCAAATTTGGTAGAAATCTTTTGTAAGAGATGTAGAAGTAGTATATGGATGAATTTTACGATATCTCACCCCCATCAGGGGTTGCGGGGGTGGCTATTAACAATGAAAATTTTTAATTTTCAAGCTATAGCTCCTACAGACCTTAAGTTTGAAAACAATTTTCATCCACCCACCTCCTCCCACACATCTGCCTCATAATTCCTATGCATTTAACATGTCGCGATATCAATTGTTGCCCAGAAATTATTCTTGAGCCAATAATTTTTTCTTTTAACTCAAGAAAATCTATTTTTTCAAAATGGTGTTCTCGGTTAAAAATCTTTTCACTAAATTCTAGCTCACATTTTTGTTAGTGTATTAATAACAAAATAAATTAATTCTCACTCATCACGATATCTCGGGAACCGTCAGACCTAAAAACTTGAAATTTGGTAGGAATATTCCTTTCGCTGAGTAGAGGTCAGCTAAGAACGGATTTTACGGAATTCCCCTCACAAGGGGGGATGCGGGGGCGTTAACAATGAAAAATTCCCGTTCTTAAACTATAGCTCCTATCGACTCCAAATTTGGTAGGAATCTTCTGTAAGAGATGTAGAAATAATCTATGAATAAATTTTACGATATTTAACCCCCCCCCCAGGGGGTTGCGGGGGTGGCTTTTTAAAAATGAAAATTTTTAATTTTCAAGTTATAGGTCCTATCGACTCCAAATTTGGTAGGAATCTTCTGTAAATGATGTAAAAATAATTTATGAACGAATTTTACGATATCTCACCCCTACAGGGGGTTGCGGGGGTGGGTGTTAATAATAAAAATTTTAAATTTTGTCAGTGTATTAATAACAAAATAAATTTATTCAAACTTTTATAAATAGTAATTACTAATACTAAGTTGCGTTAAAAGTTTTTATTGTGGAGATACGTGTGAAGTTAATGAATAAACAAATAAACGTCTATTGTGTATATTTATCTGTCATCAACGTAACAGTAAAGTTTAAATCTTTCATTTGAAAATGAATTTAAATACCAGATTAAATAACCAAATCAATACATCCGTTAAGAATCAATATAGCATATGTATTTGAAAAATATATTAGGAAATGATGAAAGATTATTTTAAGCTTTTTCTAAGATAAAAAAAATAAAAATTCAATAAGAACCAATAATTGAACTTTTTTCGAGAAAGGAAAATAAATCTATTGAACATGAAAACACCTTGATAATACGCCCAGCGGAGCGGGCGGGTAACGGCTAGTAATTATTATTAATTAATTTTTTTATAACTAATCTACAGATTCGGTAGAATCTGGCGCCAAGTTCCGTTCAAAAATCCCGTTAAAAACGGAGCGCCAGACTGTTCTACAGATTCGGTAGAATCTGGCGCCAAGTTCCGTTCAAAAATCCCGTTAAAAACGGAGCGCCAGACTGCCGACTGTGTTTACTGTAAGCAGAACGGTTTTTTTGGAGTCACGAAATTTTATTTAATTCTGCGGTACTTTTGTGACCTAATTTGTTAATTATAAGAGTAAGTAATAATTTAATTTACCGTATTAATTAATTATACTCACTTATAACAATTTATTCACTTGAAATTATTAAATTTTATTAGCACATACTATAACTCGCTCACGAATTCAGATCCTGACTTTTTTTCGATGGGGAATATCAGTGCCACAGACTAGATAAAATAAAAATGTGTAGTAATCCTTCCTATAGACACGCAACTACAATAAAAAAAAGTAATTCATAGCTTGCATCTATGGCCGCCAGGGTGCACTGGAATTATATCTACATAAGCTGTAGCTTCAAGGGGATAGTTTGCGGTAAAAAATGCAGCCGACGCGAGATTTAAGTTGGTACCAATTGTAAATTTTTATTATAATTACAAAAAATACTAAAATCCGAACAAAAACAGTTTCACTGTAAAAAAAATCGCGACAAGTCCACGTTCATAAGACTAATAAAAAAAAAATTTTTAATTTCTTCACAAAAAGATATAAAATAAAAAAATAAAAAAATCCAAGTAACCGATATGATTGTATATGATTTTCGGAAATTAAAAAAAATTTTGTTGTAAATTTGAAAATTAAAAAAAAAAATTTTTGAACGTACTTGGTGTGCGTGGTTGCAAAATATTTTACTTGTAATGAAATTTATAAAATTTATTTACTAGGACTTTCAAAAAAATTGAAATACACAATGACGCACACCGCAAGCACACATAAAATTTTCAGCCAATGCCATTTTTTGATATTACTCGATGAAATGAAACATTATGCATGAAAAAATTTTCTTAAAATTACGACATGAGACCGGCTACAATAGATAGATTTATAAAGAAAGCTATCTAAGAAAAGCCAGCTGTGACTGACATTTAAAAAATTTTTTTAAACATTATCAAAGATATTCTCTAAAAAAATAACATGAGTCATATACTTACGCTTGCATTCGTTTATGATTTCTTGAATGCTTTGATATTTTGTTCACCTTCCGTCCCATTTTTATTGCTTAAAATAGCTCACAATAAAAAAAAATATCAACACTCGTAAAACGTATTGAATGCACAAAACTTTTTTATTGTTACAGGACACTTTAATTACAGTTTTAATTATTGGTGCTAATATTATTTTATCAACAAATAATTAATTGATATTATTAACTATTATTTAATTGTTTTTTTTTTTTATATTTTTATATTTTCTCTATTTATTAATTTAATTTATGAATCTATTTAATTAACTACCAAATAATTTATGGTTATGAAAAAAGTCAATAGTTAACTAAGAAACGCTGCGAAAGCAGATACTTATATTAAAAAAAAAAAAAACGCATCGATTGTCATTTTGTTTATTGGCGAATTATTGTTATAAATCCAACCAAAAAATATACAGTAAGATTCATTTTGCCTAAATGACTCGTAAATTTTTTTTTATTTTATAATTTTTCTAAATATTGAAATATAATTATATTATATTGAAGTAGATAGAAATTTAGGAATTAATATGAAGATTTACGTAGAGTAAAATCCATAAAAAAGCAATGCAAATTTAAATTGTGACGCATGCGTCACATCCAGTAACTGGCTATCGACCTGCCACCAAGTGGCAGTAATAACAATTAAATGCTCCTTCAGAAAATGCAATTGCTCTGCTGAAATTTTTATTAATGAATTAATTATGCGTAAATAAAAAATTGAATTTTGATTCTCAATTATCTATAAAAATTAATTTAGAATATATTTAATAACAGATAAATTATAGGAAAAGAATGTACATATAGAAATTTAAAAAAATGAAAGATGCAATTTTAAAAAAAAATTTTTTTGGAACAAATTTTTTTTATTAAATAAAATTAAAAAGTTGTTAAGTGACTGCTAACTTTAATGTCATCAATTATCTGCATTTTTTAATTTTCTTTTATCGTATGTAACGTTTGGATATCGCTCTCTATTTTTATGACGTTAAAGTTAGCAGTCTTTTAATAATTTTTTAATTTTTTTTAACAAACCAATTTTTTCCGAAAAATAATTTTTAAAAAATTGCATTTTAAATTATTTGCATTAATTATATCACATTATAACAATGTTTATCGTAAAATACCAAATTTTATCACAGCTCATAATTATCTTTTATATTGTTAAATATTAAAAACGTTTATTTATTTAGTGAATTGAATTATTATCATGTATTCCAGCTATAGGGCTATAACAAGTGTCGAAAGAAAATTGCTATTTTTGCTTTTTATTATAAATAAATATTTGTTAATAGTTAACGAATATTTATCAACCATTAATAAAAAAATATTTATTAACTGTTAATAAATATTTATTAAATCCTATGATGTTAAAAAATTATATGTTACCAGTTAATAAAGCTTATTAAAAAAAAAAAAAATAATAAATCGAAAGCAAAATTTTTTTTTGTTTCTACACAAGAAAAACGAGCTTTAATAAACTTTCACTCTAGAGTTAAAGGACAAAATTCATTTTATATTAAAACTTTGAAATATTTCATTCAGAAAAAAAAAACAAAAAACATTTACAGATTTGTTATTTTTTGTTTAGTTCAATAAGTCGCTTAAGGAGGTATAGGAATTAAGTCGAAGTAATGAGATCAATTTAAAATTTTTAGGATTGAAAGAAATGTATTTATTACGTGTTGTGTTAAAATTTCAGAGACCTAGGGTTCATAGTTTATTTATAAAGAAAGAATAAAAATAGGTCATTTAACATTGTAATGGCATACCAGATCTCAAACCTACTCTTGTTTTAATAAATTTCATAATGAAAAAATAATGAGAAAGCTTTAAAAAACTCATTGTAAAAAAAAAAAAAATTACGAAAATTATTGAAAAAATAAAATTAAGTTAAGGGTACTTAGTTATAAAAATAATTGAGTTTAAAAAATCTAAATTTAAAAAAAATAGTCAGCCATAGCAAATGTGGGTTATGTGACGGCAGCGTCGCAAATGGTGGGTCACGCGGGAAATTTGAATCTGCTAATAACTGTTAATTGTTTATATTATCTAAAAAAAGTAATTATAATACAGAAAATATTCTTAAAGATTCGAACTTCTAATTTTTTATGTAATTCTAACTTGGAGAATTTTAAAAATTATAGAAAAAAAAATATCTTTGAACGTAGTTTTTTACAAATAACTTTTAAACGGTCATCTCTTTGAGCTTGAAGAGCTCAGAAAAAACACAAAAATCATATTTTTGAGCGCTTAGGTATAGAGTTAGCGAGTAATTGCAGGTATGGTCTCTAGGGTCAGACGTTTTCCTATTTTTTTTTCGAAAATTAAAATTTTTCGAAGTTTTAGGTTTTTAAAAATATAATTTTTTTGAAATTTTAATTTTTTTAACAGTTCGATTTTTTTTTAATTTGAATTTTTTTGAAATTTTGAATTTGTTCGAAAATTTGAATATTTTTATATCAACTAAAAAAATTTTGCGTTGAAATTTGTTTTAGTTAAATAACAATTTTCATTAAAATTTTATCGCGATTTTCTAATGTACTATAACCAAAATAAGTTTCAACGCCAAATTTTTCTTGTTGATGTAAAAGAAATTAAAATTTTAACGACCGTTAAAATTTCCAAAAAAATTAAAATTTTCCAAAAATTTGATAAAAAAAAAAATTTTAAATTTAAAAAAATCACATTTTTCAAAATAATCTAAAACTCTAAAAAATTTTTAATCATCAAGAAATTATTATTATTATATATTGTTAAATTAAAAATTAAATTATTATTATTAAAAATAATAATAATTATTATGTATTAATAACCCCAGTTGTATGGTTTAGTTCATAATCAAATAGACGTATTGAGCTACCACACAAACTAAATTCAAAGCGAACAAGTCTTGCTCGCTTTGTCTTCACTTTTTCCAGTACAAAACCGTACTTAGAAGACAAAACCTAAATTCACAGTATAAGTGCCATCTTACAGTATAGAAATCAATCAATTTCAGTTTTCCATTTACATTTACCACCATCTAGTGGCATGATTAAAAATAGCATGACAGATGTTTTTGTGGACATTTCAAATAATTTTAATAATTATTGAATTTTTTTTTTTCAAATGAATTGATTGAGTTTATGTGATTAGAAATTACTAAATGGCATATAAAAATAAATTCATTAGATGTTTTTCTAGAACATAACGGTAATAATTTTTCTGAAAAGTGCTGCAAAAAATTTAATTTTAATTTTTTTTAATATTCAACCATAACCTCCTATAAACCGCCGAATTTTAAAATAATTAATAGTATTTTTAATATTTTTTTTAGTAAAAATAGGAAGTTTCATATTCTTCGTAATAATATTCTGATTATTTTTGCCAAGTTTCGTAGCTTTTTATTCACGTGAAGCCTCAATCAACGACTTTGAAAAATACCCTCAAAGTTGATAAATGAAGAACACTATATACGCTCTTAATCGATGCTTGAACAAAGCAACTTCATTTTCAGGTAATTAATTTTTTTATACGTTAACTATTCTTGTAAACAACTGAGTTTTGACAATGTTTATTTTAAATTCATAAATATAACCATGCATATGTATCTTTGTATATGAATTCACAGAAGGTGGATACAGAAATAATGACGTCACAAATGCATTGATGTACATTGTAACGGAGTACACGGGGCCTTCTTTACCCAGAGAAGGTTTCCGATCCGCGTGAGTTAATTATCGACTGATTCCCCAGAGCGCTGTGCTCCGAAGTACTCGCGCCTCTAGCTGTAAGTTAGTGAGTAAGTCCCCAAGAGGGAAGCGCCGGCGCGGAGAGTGAGTGGGGAAGACGGAGCGAAGAAAGAAAAGCACCGACAAAGCTGAGAAGAGTCATTGTGACCGAGTCGCCAAACCGTACGGACACGCATATTTAGTAAAAACATCATCGAGCAGGTAATTATTTATTTGTCGCCTTTCGTACAAGTGGAACGAAGCGATCAAATCTATTAATTTATTGCTTGCCAGGCCTTCAGTCGGCTTGCGTAAATTGATCTTAAATTTTAACAATTTCTAATGCTTGATTGCGGTTTCAGATTCATAAAATATTCGGAGTAACAAGTGACGGTGACCGAGGTCTCGCTGCCAAGCAGAATTTTCCACCAAGGAGGGATTTGTACTAGTGACGACGACAAGGAGTTGTAGCTCTTCGAGGGAGTTCATCAACGTCGTAAAAGAAAAACTCCAGGTACAAATAAAATGTCCCAATAATCTCTCGGTGGTGCGGCATCAGCCAGGCATTGAAGTCGGCTGAAGGTCACCGCCATTTCGCATTAGGTCACAATCATTAGTTTAAGTATTGCGTCGTAGAATTTACTTAATTATTATATGGAAATTTATTTATTAGAATTTACTCGGGATATTATTTGGGATATTATTTAAAATATTATTTAGAAAATGTTTGAGAATTTACTGGAAATAAGAGGCAGAGTTTATTTGGGAATTTATTTAAGAGGAAAGTCCAGAATAAAAATTAGACTAAAGTTAAAAGCAAGTCAAAAATAATTACTAAATAATTAATTAACAAAACCAGGAATTATTTCGGATTTGTTAGTTAACTACGTAGGCAGAGCTTGAATTGGTTTTACCAGGAATAATTTCGGTTGGTCAATTTATGACTTCGGTGCCATGTAGAACAAAATGTCGTTGATAATCGAGTTGGTCGGATTTATTTAATTAATTGCTTAAAATAAAATCAGTAAAATGTTTTAGAGGAACTTTAGTAAAAATCATTTGAAGTAAAATTTATTAAATTCGGGAAAGTAATTTATAATAAAATTTAATTGTTTAAAATAAAATCATTTGCAATAAATTTAGAATCAGTCAAAATTGCTAGAAAATTGTTCGTGTAAATTTGTTAATTAAAAGTAGAAAATAAAACTTGTAAAAATTCGTCAGAGAAAAAAAATTACACCAAAAACTTGCGACAGAGACGCAAGACCGAGCGAGAGTGTCAGCCATCTTGTCCCGCGTGAAGCGCTGGGTAGAGGACACTCAAGGTCGAGACTAAAATCGTACTGTGTTGCTAGGCAGAAAATAATCCTCGAAGAAAATAAAATAAAATAAATGCTAAGTTTTTCGTGCAACACAATAGAACGTAAAATAAAATAATGTAGAGAAAATAAAACTCGATTATTAAATGACAAGTAAAACAGTTTAGTAAAAATTAATAACATAAAATCAATTGATGAATTTTAGATGATAACAAATTAAGTTCTTAATTAAATAAAATAATCTGGACACAACTTAGAAATATTCGGTGAACAACTAAATAAATGATTGATAAATTCTGGTAAAATAAATTATCCAAAGTAAAATAATTTAACACAACAACTTATAAAATAAATTAAGCAAGTTCAATAAGAATAAAATTTCGTAAATCTCGGATTTAACCAACATTGTTGGCAGATTATTAAGACCTCTGTCATTAGATTTTAATCTATTAATACAAGATACGAAGACCTCTTGTAGTCCGGTCATTTTAGACAATTGAAATAAAGAAAATTCCGACAGAGCCAAATCTTCGTAGAGACCTTAGGTTTACCACAAGGAATAAAGTGTCAAAAGTCCCCATCAGTCCCATGTGAGCTTAGGGACTTATTCGGGGCCCAAGGTAAAAATTTTAGGTTTCTTGGATTTTTCACGAAAACGGTAAGTTTTATCGAAAAAGTACCTCAGAGCAAAGTTGTAGATCTTAAAATTCTCTATAAAAATGATTTTTTCTCTAAGACCCACCATTTCCCAGATATTACGCTTGTAAGAATCACGTTCTACATAGTATGCACACATATGCCACGTATATACATATTTAGGTACTCAAGCAAGCAAAAATGCCTACTCGTGTCTCTTTTATGTATACATTATACTATTCGAAGAAAATTTACTCTAAAATCACCGCCGGTCCCTTACCGAATCCCCTCTACTTGAATAACATCTGGCCTTGAAAAACATCTGCCTATTCTTTTGTCCATGTGGTGTCGTTCACGTATACCTGCTTCTTTTAGTGTTGAACGAGCAGTTCGAGTGACTATACGTATTTATTACAAGCGTCTACTATTGAAGTTAGTGCTGATTAATATTTAAAAAAAAATGTCACAATTTTGCTTTATTTGTAATAAACTTTTGACTGAAGATGAAACTGTTGTGGTCAGTCGTGGAATGCCAACTTTAATCGATGCAAGTGTCGCGAGAAGTGATGAGTTTGCTGATTATTTAAGAAGCCAAAAGTCCGTTACATTTCACGTGGATTGCAGAAAATCATACACCCGGAAAACTTCAATCTCTGCATCAAAAAGACAACGTGAGGAAGAACAGGCCAGTACTTCAAAAGTAAGTCCACCTCATACTAGAGCGCGAATAAGTGAATCCAGCTTTTGTTTTAAAAACCACTGTTTATTTTGTGGCGATGAAGCGGATGAAGAAGCAGAAAAGAAGAAAGTGAAGATTTATCGCCGAAAAATTCATAAAGTTTCTACACTTACATTCAAAGATTCCATTTTAAAATTAGCTAAAGATCGTTCTGATGATGTGTCAAAAGCTGACTTTGCGCATATTAATTTTCAGTATGATTTAGTTGCTGCTGACGCTAAATACCATGACAGTTGGTACAAATCCTTCCTGAGACCTAATACTGGCGGTAAAATTGGCCGTCCTCAAAGTGAGGCTATAAACTCTGCAATGGAGGAAATTTTCAATTTCATTGAAAGTAGCGATGACTGCCAGTTTTCGTTAGATGAACTGAGGAATGTTTGCCAAAAATGTAGCTTTAGAAAACAGGGATTATAAAAAATACGATTGAAATTAAAGTATGGTAGTAGAATTATTATTACAGAGAAGCCTGGAAAATTAACATTTATTTGTTTTGTAGACAATTACCAAGACATTTTAAGTCAAGACTGGTCTGATAACAAAAATGAAAAGGAAAAACGGTGGAAAACTTTAAAAGCTGCGGCAGAAATTATTCGAGAAGATATTCAATCTTGTGTGTTTGATAATACTATGTACCCGCCACCGGGTAGAATGTTTGAAAGATATAAATAACGATATTCCCGAATCATTATCTTTTTTTTTGGGACAAATCATTCTTAAAAATAAGCGTCATAATTTGGATCATTTAAAGTTAGTTTGCACAAATATTAGTCATAGCATAATGACTGCTGTTCGGCCTAAATCCTTCAAGTGGAAAATTGGAAGAGGAAAATTCATGTGATTTTGATGAAGAGACAACTGATTCATCTTCATTTGAACAATTTCTAAGCGTTCATCAACAGGAAGGAGAAGAAGAAGAACAAGAAGAAATTGAAGAAAACATGATTGTTGAAGTTGAATATGAAGAGTATGAGTCAGATTAAAGTAATAAAAAAAAGTTAGAACGACAGTTAAACTCAGTAACCCATATCAATAATCTTCATACTATTAAATAATTATTGTTCCTGAAAATAACGTCATAAAGGTTCGTGGAATAGGCCTACCGGGGATACCACGTTAAAAAAAACGCGCCGAGTACACTACCTCACAGGTGGTGTGGAAATGTGTGCATATTATGTAGAACGTGATTCTTACAAGCGTAATATCTGGGAAATAGTGGGTCTTAGAGAAAAAATTATAGGGACCATTTTTATAGAGAATTTTAAGATCTACAACTTTGCTCTGAGGTACTTTTTCGATAAAACTTACCGTTTTTGAGAAAAATCTAAAAAACCTAAAATTTTTACCTTGGGCCCCGAATAAGTCCCTAAGCTCACATGGGACTGATAGGGACTTTTGACACTTTATTCCTTGTGGTAAACCTAAGGTCTCTACAAAGATTTGGCTCTGTCGGAATTTTCTTTATTTGATCACTATTTTTATGTCTAAAATGACCGGACTATTGGTATTAAATATTTAATTGTTGTATTATTAAGAACACGACATTAAATTAGTTAGTGATTTTAATTTAGAAATTAAGATTAGGAATTGTAGAAATAAATTAGGAACTCGGGTTTTGTATTTTGTTGAAGGGATAAATGGATCCAGGCATCGAGTCGGATTTCGTTTGATTTTGGAAAATAAATTTGTAGAATCCGAAGTAATAATTAGTGAGTTTGGAAATAATAATGTGGGTGGGTTTTAGTGTTAAGTATTGTAGTGTTGCCTAGGGATTCATGGTATCCTCCTCTGCTTCCTGGGCACACTTAGAGTCCTTTGCATAGACGCCCGGGTCGGGGGTGCAATAGGCATAAGTATTTTAAATAAATATTGTGGGTGTGTGTGGATAAATAATATTGCAGTGTAGCCTAGGGATTCATGGTATCCTCCTCTGCTTCCTGGGCACACTTAGAAGCCGTTGTATAGACGCCGGATTTGGGGTACAACGGTAGTAAGCTAGAAACCGCGGTATAGACGCTCCATATGAGGGTACTGTTCGGGAATAGATACTATGATAGGAACCGCGATAGGACGCTCCTTAAGAGGATATCGTCAGAAGTAAGTAATTTGATATTTTGTAAGGGGTTTTGATTTTGTATTAAGGGTTGGATAAATAAAATGAATTGTAAAAATGAATTTCTTGTTATGATTTCTGTTTCCTTCCCGACAATCTCTTACGACCCTGAGTGTTCACTCCATGTTCTGGGCCAGTTTCTGGATACTGTGGGAAAAATCCAGTAGCGCCTTAAATAAATTAAGAGGCGACCAAGCGAGCGGTAGATCCCCGTTTCAACATGATTGCAGTTGATAATCTACCCTTGTGTACTCCAGAAAAAAATGGCTTCAAGATGTTCGTTAAAAAATTACAGCCACTTTATAATCCGCCCTGTGAGCCTACATTAACAAAACGGATGACCACTAAGTATGAAGAGCTCAAAATAAAAGTCAAAGCTGAACTACAAGAAGCAGATTCAGTTTGCTTAACAACTGATATTTGGACACACCAACATTCCATGCGCAGTTATCTAGAATTAACTGTTCATTACATAAAAGGTGAGTTTAGATGATAATTTTCTAATTAATACTGACTTATTTAAATAACATTATACTGATCTTTATAATAGAAGTGATGTCTAAAATTTTATAACAATTGTATTAATTGATCAATATTAATTTTTTAAATAATAGTAGCTGCCTATACAAATTATAAGTATAATTCTATAATGATCACATTATAATATCAATTTCACTTCTAATATTAATATGATTATATTAACTTATCGAAAATTGTTTTTCAAATAATATTATATTACTACTTATAGTGTAATTTTATTTATTTCTATTACAATAATATTTATTTGTTATAAAGGATATGAAATGAATTCGTACGAGCTTGGTGCCTATTATTTAAAAGATAGAAAAACTATTGCTATTCTTCGAGTAAAACTTAGAGAAATTTGCAATGAGTGGGGAATAATTGATGATAAAATAAGTGCAATAGTATCTGATGGCGGAGCGAACATCAAAGGTGCAATAAAAGAAGAATTCGGAGAGTCTAAATATATTTCATGCTTAGGTCATGTTATAAATAACATTGGTCAAAATCTAATCGGAGTTTATTCATCAAAGCCCACATCTGAATCAAATGATAATGAAATTCATCATTTATTTGTCGATGACAGTGATACTAAAGAGTTTTTTGATGATAAAGATTCCCCAAATTCTTCAGCTATAAATATTATAATGAAAGTTAAGAAGATCGTAAAATTTTTCCGTTGTAGCGAAATTGCGTCTCGTGAACTGGAAACTTTACAAGAGCAGTCTGGGCGTAAGCCAGCGTTAAAATTAATTCAAGAAGTTAAGACTCGCTGGAATTCATGTTACGAAATGCTAGATCGGTTTATCAATTTGGCTGAACATGTCAATTGTGCACTTCTTTAAGTTCATCGAGACAAAAGTTCGCGGTCATAACCTCCTGATATTTTAACAGGTGATAAGCTTGATATTCTAATCGAAATACGAGATATCCTAAAACCCTTATGGCATGTAACTCACGAAGTCAGCGCTGATAAGGAAGTGACATTGAGCAAATGTATCCCATTAATAACAGGATTAAAGCGAGTAAGCAAATTTTTCTATACCTATAAGTACCTAGTAATTTTACAGGAATGCTTTCAATCCTAAAATCTATTTTAATAATGCTTACAACTTAAATCCTTACGTTATTCTACAAATAAATTTGAAAATTTTTGACTGTCATTATATCAAAGTTCTATGATTATTATACTCTATTAATGAATTCCATATTTTTTTTTTTTTTTTTCAGGGAGCTGACAAACTTTGTCCTGTAACGGCAATTGGACAGCAAATGAAGAAAAATTTAATGACTGAAATTAAACAAGAGTTCTCGAATACAGAGTGTAAAATTGTATTCGATTGCTACTCTTCTGGATCCACGTTATAAAAAACTTGCTTTTTTAAATATTATTAATTCAGCACGTGCTGTGACTACCGTGAGTATGTTTTCAACACAAGGAATATTTAAAATCGCTAAAAGAAAAAATAATTTTTTTTTGTAGAATTTTTCAATCCATTTCCGTCCAATTCAAATACTTAGACAAATGTGTGTTTTTATTGATATCTCTTTCTAATATGTTTTTGGATTGTTATTTGTATAGGTGAGATTTTAAAAAAAGAAATTAAATCATCGAAAACTCTTGCGATTACCTGCGAAAATAATTCTACAGATCATCAAACATCTTCAGGTGATAATGGTCTGTGGGGTTTTTTAGATGATGCTGTGCAACATAATATCCAAGTCGCTGATCGCGATGAAGCAGGTGGTCTGCCAATTGAACTTAGACAATATATTAATCGATCTACAGTTGACCGGAAAACGAACCCTAATCCGACTGCTACTTGGAAATCGCTCGAAAACGATTACCCCTATTTGTCGTCTATTGCTAAAAAATACTTGAGTATAGTTGCAACATCGACACCATGTGAACGCTTATTTTCCCACTCAGGGTTGATTGCAAATCAGCTCAGAAGTCGGTTATCACCTAACCATTTAAATATGCTCGTGTTTCTAAAATCTATTCCCCAAAATTTATGGTTTTCATAATAATTTTAACAAATTCAATTCAATTCAACAAATTATTTCATAAAATTACTAATTTTATTAATATTATAAAATGTTATTTTTTGAATAAAATATAAAAATTTTAATACATTCATAAATCTGTTTTCATTATTTTCTTCTAACTTATTCTATCAGTTTTATATTTTAAATAAGAAAATTTTGAAATTTTGATTTTATTAGTGATTTTTTTTTACCCAGAATCGATTAAATTTAAAAGAATCGATTCTTAAGATTGAAAAATCGATTCTAAGAATCGAAATTTATAAAAAAATAATTGGACTCGAGAATCGATTCTTTGTTTTATCTTTCCATCCCTAGGAGATCCAGGTTCGATTCCTGGCTTGGCAACCAACCTCATTAATTTTTTGAAAGATTGTCTTTATTCTCATTCAAATTTCTTTCATTTCCTTTAATTTTAATTGACATCTTTATTACTCGAATAGATCTTACAAGCTTCTAGCTTTACTAGTATTCAAGTTTGATGGATTTCCATCGAACTTATGTACAGAGAGGATGTCTCTTGACCAATAGGAAAGATGGAAGTGTCCATTCCTCGGCTTGAATTAGATCAACTAGTCATTTGAACAAGATGGCATGGAACTTTCATTATATATATACAATCGGTTATGAAAATATATTTAATAATAATATTAGAGACACTAATTATGAATAATTTGTTTTAATTTTTAAAAGTTAATAATATTGAATCCAGCTTTAATTTTCTGTATGAAAATTCATTCTTGATCATAAATAATTAGTTTTAAATAGTAAAAATTACATATAGACTTTAAATAATAAATTTCACATTATAAAAATTTATTTTATACTATAAAAATAAACTTTACATCATGAAAATTAACTTATATTTGTAAATAATTAATTTAAATTTACTCTTTTCAGATTTATATCAAAAAATCGAAAACATTAAATTAATGATCATTTTTTTTTAATTAAATTAAAATCACATTATAAATCATTGATTTTCAAGTATAAAAATTAATTTTAGATTTCAAATAATTAATGATATAACAAAAAAATTAATTTTTCATCATTCGAATTAATTTTTTATTAAGAAAACTAATTTTAAATTGAGGGAATTTATTTTACATCATAAATATCAAATTTTCAAATATTTAAATTGATTTAAGACTATTAATAATTAATTTTATGTTACAGAAATTAATTATATATTATTGAAATTACTTTTTATTATAATTATTTTTTTTAGTTTATAAATCATATATTTTAACTTACACGAATTAATTTTATGATTCATAAATTTATCTAATATCCTGAATATTAATTCTAAGTCTAGAAAATTAATTTTTTATTGTGAATATTCGATTATGTATTAAAAATATGAATTTAGAACTCTAATAATTGATTTAACATCATAAAAAATACTTTTAAACCAATTGTCACCAAGGTAATATGATTAAAATTAATATTAGATTATGAATAATTAATTTTATGACAGGAAAATGCATTTTTCATTATATAAATTGAATTTTAGATATAAATAATTAATTTGAAAAGATTAAAATTGATTTTCGATTATAAATATCTCATTTTAAATTATAAATATCAATTTTGAATTATGAGAATTTAGGTCAGATTGTAGATGTTAAATTTGACATTATAATGATTAATTTCGATGATAAAATTTAGTTGCATATTATAAATCATCATTTCTTTTGTATAAAGATCGATTTTTAATAATAAATAATTGATCTTTGGTTATAAAATTTGATTTTAGACTATACATAATAAATTTTAAATTATTTATGCTAATTCATTATCATGAAAATTAACTTTAGGCAATAAATAATTGATTTTGTATTATTAAAATTGAATTTCGTTATAAATCATTAAATTTAAATTATGAAAATTGAATTTAGACTTCAAATATTAAATTTTTAAATATAAATATAAATTTAAAATTATTAAAGTTAATTCTATAGTATAAAAATGAATTTTTGATCATAATTTACTAATTTTATGATTGGAATATTCACTAATATTATAATAATTAAATGGAATTATAATTAATTGAATTCTTATCATAAAAATTTATTTTAGATCATAAGCAATTGATTTTTAATCAAGAAAAAATAATTTAAAAATTTATTGTAGGCTATAAATAATAAATAATAAATTATTTAAATTAATTTACTATTATTTTTTATTTATTTAAAGAAAACTGCTCATAAAGCGGTGCTTACAGCAGTGTTAATTTACAACATAGATCATATATAAATATTCGTCTTATAATAATCTAACAGATTAACATTTCAGAGTAGGAAAATTTACAAGTAGCTTAAGTATACATAGTAATTAAAATGAGCATAATATAATATCATTGTACCCGCTGTGGGTTGAAATCAAATGAGATAAGACTAGATAGGTCGACAAGAATAGTTGGGGGAGTTGAGGATAGTATTATAATAATAATATGAACGATTAATTCACCTATTCATTTAGGCAGAAAGCTCTTAGTTTCATAGAGCGAGACAGATATAAGTAGACTGCTTTGACTGTCGATGGTCTAGGGTCGTCAAGTAAGTGGAGAAGTCGTAAATTGTCATCATCAGCGGGAGCCGATTGAGACGTTAATAAAGAGGAGAGAAAATGATCTCTGTAAGGTTTATAAACCGGGCATCTGAAAAAGATATGAGCTAGGTTTTCCTTTTCGTAAAGGTTGCAGATGGAACAGGGGAGCTGAGGGTCTAGCCCAAAGTGCATGTGCTTGAAGCTAAACCTGTAATAGTGGTAGTTGGCAAGTCTTGCTTGTGCAATAACTCTGGCGGTGTTCAACGAACTGGTAATTGAATAAGACGCAGTAGGTGCACCCAGTTCTCTTGGAATGCTGACTTGACAAGAGGTTTTTTCCTCAATAATATTTAGATCATGGCGTCTGAGATGGGCAGTGAACGAATCGAGGATTTTAGGTGTTAGCCTTTTCCAGTGGGAGCTGGAGAGGCTAAACCAAATTGTCGAAGGTGCATTACCCAGCACAAGCAGAGGCTTGAGCTGGGCAATACAGTTATATTTCATATCGGTGCTAGGCGTATCAGACAATTGTCAAATTCTGTTATAACAGATTTTGAGGATACGGTGGTCCCCCATGTCAAGGACTTTACTGATCCATCCAAGAGCCGATCTCAGAACCCTGGTCTTTACATTTGCTAAGTCAAGTTCGTGTTTTAATGCAGCGCTCGGGGTGCCCGAGGGAAGGAGGAGGAGTCTTTTAAAGAAGCTCAGTTGCGATTTTTCAAGTAAGTCAAGATATCTAAGCCCCCAAAGGTGGGAAGCGTACTGAAGTGTGCTGGCAACTATTGCGTCATAAATCCTTAGGGTTCCCTGCCAGGATTCAGCTCTGATATTGGCAAGTGTCGCCAATGCGGCACCTGCTGCAGATTGTGCTTTTTGGGAAGCAGCTTTAGCAGCAGCCAACCCAAGAGTTGAACTGGTGAAGGGAACCCCAAGGTACATGTACTCATCTACCCATTCAATGATTTTGCCGTTGAGAAGGAAACTCCTCTTTTCCCTCGGACCACCTCTTCTGAAGTGCATAATTTAAGTCTTATTTATGTTAACAGTTAGGAATTGCACGTACAATATTCTTTAAGCAATATTAAGGATTTTTTGAGTTCCTTGATTGTTCTAGCTAGAATGACAAGATCATCAGCGTATAAAAGCATTAGTATTAATTTACTATTATTAAAATGAACTTTAGATAATAAATAATTAATTTTATGTTATAAAAATTAATTTAAGATCATAAATAATTAATTTTTAAGAATAGAAATCAATATTAATTCATTACAATTAATTTGAGATTATGAATAATTTACTTTTATTTGTTAAAATTATTAATATTCAATACATCATTAATTCTTTGTTTGACTATTTATTTTAGACAATAAATAATCAGTTTTTTATTGTAAAAAATTATTTTAGAACATACCCAATCAATTTAATATCATAAAAATTAATTAAAGGTTGCTAAAATTGATATGTCATCTTGAAAATTAATTATAGATCATAAACGATTGATTTTGAACTATTTAAATTAATAATGTTTTTTAGTAATCGATTTTAGTTGATCAAGTATCGATTATAAATTATAAAAATTGAATTTATATTATAAACATTTATTTGATACCATAAAAATTCAATTTACATCATGAATATTAATTTCAGATTGTAAATAATTAATTTAAAATTTTTAAAATCAATTTTGTATCATAAAAATCAATAACATTAAATAAATTATCAATTTTTTGTACGAAATTAGATATGATATCATCAATAATTGATTTTTAACTATGAAAATTAATTCAAGACTAAAAATAATCAATTATATATTATAAAGATCAATTTTGTATCATTAAAATTAATTATTTATCAAGAAAATGAATTTTAGACTATGAATCATCAATTTTTAATCATTAAAATTAATTATACAGGGTGTCTCAGAAGTCGTGAGCCACCGGACAGGGTGTAGTAGAAAATTAGATTCTGAATAGAAAAGTCCTTTACCATTTTTCGATCAGACCCATAGAAAAATTACTATGAATTTATGAAAATAGACCAATGAGGAGCACGGTATAGCGGCAGAACGGTAGGCGCGAGAGCGAGCGAGTGGAAGCGCGACGGGCAATGAGTGCGCGCTCGCTTGCACATGTGTGATATCATTGCTCAGTTATAGCGGGATGCCCGCATACATAGTCTAGTCAACAAGTTCAAAAACGTAAAAATAGAGATAAAGGTCCTAAAAATATGAGCGATGGCTCATTCGATTCGGAATCACCTCTAGAAAAATGTTTTTGAAGGATTTTGGTGCAGGTAAAAAATTGCAATTGTTATTAACAAAATAAGATGGAAAAAAAACGATATTTCGTTTTTTGTTAATAACTCGAAAAATATTAATATTTAAGCAATTTTGAAAAAAGCCCGTTAAAGAGGAGAAAATTTCCAAGAAAAAAGTCCGCACTCCCGGAACTCTATCTCCATTATTCATAATTTTAATTTGACGTTGAAAATAGGGCTCCGCGCGGCTGTTACGGCATGCGCGCGCCGCCGCTAAAGAGAGCTCAGCAATAAAAATAATTTTTTTATAACATAAAATGTGATTTTAAAAATTTGAAAAAATTCTAGTATCTTCTTAACACTTGAAAGAATCGAGCCGCGAAGAAAAAAAAGTTTAATCACCATTTTTGAAAAAGTTATCTAATTGTTAACTAACAAATTTTTTCCCAATCTCCGTTGGCATAAACAATGGGATAAAAGGTATAAATAATTGGCCTATAAATTTTAAACTTCGTGGAGCCCTTTTGATATATATACTTTATAAGATCCTGCGATAAATTTTCATTAAAGTTTATTAATTTGTTAATTATGATTTTTTATAACTATTGAAAAATTAAAAATCTAAAAAAAGTTGATAAAAATTTTTTTTTTCAACTAATATTTAGCTATGCCTGTTTTCACATTAAGCAATGGCAGTAATTAATATAGGTTATGAATTTTTTACGTAATTTGTTTATAAAATTGTTTTAAACAAATAGAGAAATTCAATATTTTTGAAAAATTTTTTTTTGCTATTTGGTTGTCCACAAAAAATTATGATTTTTAAAAAAAAAAATTTTTCTTAATTTTAATTTTTAATTGTTTAAAAACGATTTTTTCATATTTCGATTGTTTAAACAATTAGTTAAGAAAAAATTTTGCTTTTAAAAATCATAATTTACACTTTTAAATAGTTTGGCAAAAAAAAAATTTTTTTTATTAATTATTTAATTGTTTATTAGTTTAACAATTTGTTATAAACAAATATTGACCAACGTTATATTTTTTCTGAAGCAGAAAAAATTATAAAACAGCCATATATAAAAAAGTTCCAAAAAAAATTTTCTTTTATTTATTATAATTAATTTTAATATCATACGGTACGGTAATTATCGCCACTACTTGATTTGTCAATTAAAAAATTGATATATCTTTTAAACTATCAGAGATACGATAAAGGACATTCAGGTCTTTTTTATAGAGAATGAATTTTTCTTTACGAAATAAAATTTCTCCAGAGGTAAAGTTTACTGAAGATATGCCAATTCCGCGAAATAAAGACTTCTTCCTTTCAAATCTAAAAATAAGTCGAGATTTGTTGAGTATCTAATTAATTATTTACAACAAAAGATAGCTTCACTGTTTCCCAAGCAATTGAAGATGCGGATGTATTGATAGTACATACAGCAATAGAACTAACACAGAAGTTCGATAAAAAAGTTATCGTGGTAGGCACAGATGTGGATTTGGCTGCAATGATTATCGATTTAGCACCTAGTGACAAATATATAGCTATGTGGAAGCCAAAGATTTTAAAAACACCAGATGTAATTTACGAAGCTGATAAAAACGCTAAATTTAAGAATTTGTTACTATTTAGCCATGCTTTCACCGGGTGTGATACAGTAAGTTCCATCTTTAGAAAAGGTAAACACAGCTTACTGGAATGCATCCAGAAAGACCCAATTTTGAAACAGGAAGTAGAAAAGTTTTATAACTCTCAATCGTCAGTCAGCGAGATAAAAGAAGCTGGAGAGCGAGTTATGCTGAAATTATTTGCAGCTAAAGAAGATACGATTAACCAGTGCAGAATCGAACGCTTCTCAACTGGTGTCACAAACTCTACCGCAGTAAATTTGGCAACTTTACCACCAACAGCTTCTGCTACACATCAACATTCTTTAAGAGCTTATTATCAAGTGCAGACATGGCTTGGTAATTTAAAAAATCCTGAAGACTGGGGATGGCAGAAAACAGAAACTCTCTTTCTACCGATTAGAACCACAGAACCTTTGGCACCAATAGATTTACTGAAACTGGTACACTGCAGCTGCTCAACTTCAAATTGCAGCAAAAATTGTAGTTGCAAAAAAGCTGGGATGAAGTGTACTAGAGCATGTAAAGAATGTAAAGGGGAGAGCTGTTCAAATGCTACTGACCTGGTTCAACTTACTGAAAACGCCAACGAAGATGAAGAAGATGATGATGATGATTTTGATTATATTTCGGAAAAAGAGTTAGAAAAGCGAAATACAAGATCTAAGATCAAGTTCGTATCTATTGTTTATTAGCTATTACATGCATTTGTTTATAAAAATTCTGTATTTTTTTGACTTTTTCGTATCTTTTGTGATCTTTAACTTGTTAAATTATGCAGATACAGCAAAAAACCTTCAAACAATTTTGTTAAGGGATTAATTTTCTAACATATTAATTGTTAATCATACTTTTATTGCTAATTGTTTAAACAATATACTTACTGTGTTTGGTGTTCATTTGACTGGAGCTCCGTTGAACATAAATGTATTCTATTTTATTATGTAAAAAATCAAAATTCTTTTTGTGTATATTATTTAAAATTGTTCCCGTGATTTCCTAAACAGTTTAATAGACTTTTCATCGAGATTCTACTTATTTATTGTAATTTTCATCCCAAATTTCTTGTTTTTATTTTATACTATTTTATTAATCTATTTAAAAATAACTTTTTTCGGTTAAAGTATATAAGATTTTTATAATAATGAATTAAGGTGGTTGAATAATAATAAAATTTGTTCGATTACATTTATTATCTTTATTTTTATCCTTTACAGTATTGCAAATAGTTTTACGGTTTTTATTTTATATTTGACGTTTTCTTTTTTTCAAAGGAGAAATTCGTGAAGTACTTGGCTCATCAACGTTAGAAGTCCGAGAGACTTCCACCGTTTCTTCAACTGCATTATCCTCTTCTATTTGATCTTCTTCTTCCTTTTCTCCTTCTTCTTCTTCTTCTTCTTCTTCTGAATCAGTATCATCTAATCCATAGATCGATCGTTTGAATTTCTCGTAAGCTAATCGTTTTGTATTTCGCTTTTTTAACTCTTTTTCCGAAATATAATCAAAATCATCATCATCATCTTCTTCATCTTCGTTGGCGTTTTCAGTAAGTTGAACCAGGTCAGTAGCATTTGAACAGCTCTCCCCTTTACATTCTTTACATGCTCTAGTACACTTCATCCCAGCTTTTTTGCAACTACAATTTTTGCTGCAATTTGAAGTTGAGCAGCTGCAGTGTACCAGTTTCAGTAAATCTATTGGTGCCAAAGGTTCTGTGGTTCTAATCGGTAGAAAGAGAGTTTCTGTTTTCTGCCATCCCCAGTCTTCAGGATTTTTTAAATTACCAAGCCATGTCTGCACTTGATAATAAGCTCTTAAAGAATGTTGATGTGTAGCAGAAGCTGTTGGTGGTAAAGTTGCCAAATTTACTGCGGTAGAGTTTGTGACACCAGTTGAGAAGCGTTCGATTCTGCACTGGTTAATCGTATCTTCTTTAGCTGCAAATAATTTCAGCATAACTCGCTCTCCAGCTTCTTTTATCTCGCTGACTGACGATTGAGAGTTATAAAACTTTTCTACTTCCTGTTTCAAAATTGGGTCTTTCTGGATGCATTCCAGTAAGCTGTGTTTACCTTTTCTAAAGATGGAACTTACTGTATCACACCCGGTGAAAGCATGGCTAAATAGTAACAAATTCTTAAATTTAGCGTTTTTATCAGCTTCGTAAATTACATCTGGTGTTTTTAAAAATCTTTGGCTTCCACATAGCTATATATTTGTCACTAGGTGCTAAATCGATAATCATTGCAGCCAAATCCACATCTGTGCCTACCACGATAACTTTTTTATCGAACTTCTGTGTTAGTTCTATTGCTGTATGTACTATCAATACATCCGCATCTTCAATTGCTTGGGAAACAGTGAAGCTATCTTTTTGTTGTAAATAATTAATTAGATACTCAACAAATCTCGACTTATTTTTTAGTTTTGAAAGGAAGAAGTCTTTATTTCGCGGAATTGGCATATCTTCAGTAAACTTTACCTCTGGAGAAATTTTATTTCGTAAAGAAAAATTCATTCTCTATAAAAAAGACCTGAATGTCCTTTATCGTATCTCTGATAGTTTAAAAGATATATCAATTTTTTAATTGACAAATCAAGTAGTGGCGATAATTACCGTACCGTATGATATTAAAATTAATTATAATAAATAAAAGAAAATTTTTTTTGGAACTTTTTTATATATGGCTGTTTTTATAATTTTTTTCTGCTTCAGAAAAAAAATATAACGTTGGTCAATATTTGTTTATAACAAATTGTTAAACTAATAAACAATTAAATAATTAATAAAAAAAATTTTTTTTTTGCCAAACTATTTAAAAGTGTAAATTATGATTTTTAAAAGCAAAATTTTTTCTTAACTAATTGTTTAAACAATCGAAATATGAAAAAATCGTTTTTAAACAATTAAAAATTAAAATTAAGAAAAATTTTTTTTTTAAAAATCATAATTTTTTGTGGACAACCAAATAGCAAAAAAAAATTTTTCAAAAATATTGAATTTCTCTATTTGTTTAAAACAATTTTATAAACAAATTACGTAAAAAATTCATAACCTATATTAATTACTGCCATTGCTTAATGTGAAAACAGGCATAGCTAAATATTAGTTGAAAAAAAAATTTTTATCAACTTTTTTTAGATTTTTAATTTTTCAATAGTTATAAAAAATCATAATTAACAAATTAATAAACTTTAATGAAAATTTATCGCAGGATCTTATAAAGTATATATATCAAAAGGGCTCCACGAAGTTTAAAATTTATAGGCCAATTATTTATACCTTTTATCCCATTGTTTATGCCAACGGAGATTGGGAAAAAATTTGTTAGTTAACAATTAGATAACTTTTTCAAAAATGGTGATTAAACTTTTTTTTCTTCGCGGCTCGATTCTTTCAAGTGTTAAGAAGATACTAGAATTTTTTCAAATTTTTAAAATCACATTTTATGTTATAAAAAAATTATTTTTATTGCTGAGCTCTCTTTAGCGGCGGCGCGCGCATGCCGTAACAGCCGCGCGGAGCCCTATTTTCAACGTCAAATTAAAATTATAAATAATGGTGATAGAGTTCCGGGAGTACGGACTTTTTTCTTGGAAATTTTCTCCTCTTTAACGGGCTTTTTTCAAAATTGCTTAAATATTAATATTTTTCGAGTTATTAACAAAAAACGAAATATCGTTTTTTTTCCATCTTATTTTGTTAATAACAATTGCAATTTTTTACCTGCACCAAAATCCTTCAAAAACATTTTTCCAGAGGTGATTCCGAATCGAATGAGCCATCGCTCATATTTTTAGGACCTTTATCTCTATTTTTCACGTTTTTGAACTTGTTGACTAGACTAACAATAATAATGATCAATGATACTTCTGTAAATAAAAAAAAAAATTAATATTAGAAAAACCATCCCATAGACAGCCCCATAAAACAAAAAATGTGCGATTTTTTGATAATTAAAACTCTAATTTTCGGTGTCACCGAAAAATAAAAAATAAAAACCGATAGTCATATTCAATGATACCCCTGTAATTAAAAAAAAAAATAAAAGTTATAAAAGTACCCCATACACTCTAAGATACAGCCCCATAAAGCCAAAAATTTGCGATTATTTAATGATGAAATTCAAATGATCAGTGTGCACTTGAAGTTAAAAAAAAAAAAGCAATAAAAATAATCAGTGACACTACTGCTGACCAAAAAAATTTTTAAAAATAAGAAACTACCCCATAGACTGGGAGATACAGCCCCGTAAAGCCGAAAATTCGCGATTATTTAATGATGAAATTCAAATGATCACTGTGCACTTTGAATAAAAAAAAAGCAATAAAAAAAATCAGTGACACTACTGTTGACCAAAAAAATTTAAAAAAATAAAAAACAACCCCATAGATAGAGAGATACATTCCCATAAAGTCAAAAATTGTGCGATATTTCAATAATTAAAATAGAAATTTTCGACGACTACTCAAAATTTCAAATAAAAAACCAGGGCTAATAGTTAACTATACTCATAACAATCGAAAAAAAATTAAAAATCACCCCATAGACACACTAAGATACAACCTTATAAAGCCGAGTATTTCGGGATTATTTAATATAAAAATTAAAATTTTCTCAGTGGATTCGAAATAGAAAAAAAAATACCAATCAAAATTATCAGTGGTACTTCTGACCATCAGAAAAATTTTAAAAATTGTAAAAACACCCCATAGATAGTAAAATACGACTTGATAACGCACAAAAATCGGGATTGCTCAGAAATTAAAATTCAAATTATTGGTGCCTATTGAAAATCAACAAAAGAAACCTTTTCTACTTGTCGATTAAACTCCTGTAAATCGAAAAAAATTATTATTCAAAAAAACAACCCCGCAAACTCAGAGTTATAATCCCATTAAGCTGAAAATTTCTGATTTTTTAGTAATTAAAATGCTATTTCTCGGTGTCCGTTGAAAATAAATGAAAAGTATGAAAACCCATTTTCAGATATACTCTTGTAAGCAAAAAAAAAAATAAGATTTAAGAAAACCTCCCCATTAACGGCGAGATAAGACCCCATAAAGCCGCTAATTTGTGATTTGTTAGTAATTGAAATTGACATTCTTGGTGTCCATTTAACAACAAGGGAAACCTATTTAACTTTTCAATTACACCCTTTAAAACATAAAAAAAACTTAACTCTTGAAAATCCACTGCATAGACACTAACAAACATCCAAATAAAGCCAACAATTCGCGATTTTTCAATAATTAAAATTCAAATTATCGGTTGACACCGAAAATTTCGATATTAATCCACAAAAAATCGAGGAATCACGGCTTTATGGAGGCGTATCTTGGGGTCTATGGGGTTAATTCTTGAATTTTGATATTTTTATTTATTAAAAAGAGTAAATTAGAGAGTGGAATGAGTTTATGCTCTTTATTTTAAGTGGACACCGAGAATTTCAATTTAAGTCAATTAAAAATCGACAAATCGCGACTGTATGAGGGTGTATCTCGGTGTTTGTGGATTCTAGAATGGATTTATTATTTTATTACAGAGATAACATTAAAAAGTACAATAATTTTCTTTGACTTATTTTGAGTGGACACCGAGAATTTCAATTTAAATCAATCAAAAATCGAACAATTGTGGCATTGTGGGGTTGCTTCTCGTTGTTTATAGGGTGGATTCCCAAATTTTGATTTTTTAATTCATAAAAAACGTTAAACTGGAGAGTAAGATAATTTTCTTTGAGTCATTCCGAGTTAACACCGAGAATTTCAACTTAACTTCACAAATAATGGAGAAATCGCGGCTTTATGGGGGGTAGATCTTAGTGTCTATGGGGTGGATTCTTAAATTTTGATTTTTCAATTCTTCACAAAGGTTACATTGGAAAGTAGGATTATTTTTTTTAAGTTATTTTCGTTAAGTTTTTTAAGTTGATTAACTTGATTAATCGATTACGACTCGAAAAATCTTCTGTAGGGTGTACCCTCTAATTTTTTCCAGTGTTTTTCTTTAATCTCCAGTGGACACTGAGAATTGAATTTTTAAATGTTAAATTGCTGTCAATTTGAACGAAAAACGCCTTTTAGGGAGCTGTTACTTGGTGTCCATGGGGTTGATTGATCGATTAGGAGTCTGCAAATTTTCTGTAGGATCAACTTCATGATTTTTATGAGTTTTTTTACTTAATCTCCATTGGACACCGAGAGTTAAATTTTTAACATTAGAATTTCTGTCAATTAAGTTAAAAATTGCCGTTTATGGGGGCTGTTATTCGGTGTCCATGCGGTTGATTAACCGATTAGGAGTCTAAAAAATCTTTTGTAGGGTCTACTTTATGATTTCAATGAGTTTTCGTTCTTAATCTCCCGTAGACACCGAGATGTGAATTTTGAAACGTCAAATTACTGTCAATTTAGACAAAAAAATACTTTTATGGGGCTGTTACTCAGTGTCCATGGAGTCGATTGATCAATTTGGAGTCCGGAAATTTTTTTTCGGCTGTACGTTATGATTTCCATGAGTTCTCTTCCTTAATCTCTGGCGGACACCGAGATTTGAATTTTGAACAGTCGAATTTCTGTCACTTTAATTAAAAAAGGCCTTTTATGGGGCTGTTACTCGGTGTCCACGGGGTGAATCCATCGATCATAAATCTGAGAATCTTCTAAAAGGTGTTTTCTATAATTTTTATGAGTTTTTTTCCTTAATCTCTAGTGGACACCGAGAATTTAATTTTTAACAGTCGAATTTCTGTCAATTTAGTTACAAAAAAACGCCTTTTATCGGGCTGTGACTCGGTGTCCATGGGGTTGATTCATCGATTAGGAGTCCAAAAATCTTCTGTAGGATGTACTCTAGGATTTTTACAAGTGTTTTTCCTTAATCTCTACTGGACACCGAGAATTCAATTTTTAAATCTTAAATCGCTGTCAATTTAGACGGAAAACCCCTCATAGATAGCTGTCACTCGGTGTCTATGGCGTGAATCGCTCAATTATGGGTCTTATTAAGAGTGGGTGGATCGATTACTTGGGTGTACAGTATGATTTTTACAAGTGTAATTCTTTAATCTTCAGCGGACACTGAGAGCTGAATTTTCAAATGTTAAACTGCTGTCAATTTAGACGAAAACCACCTTTTGTGGGGCTGTTATTCGGTGTCCGTAGGGAGAATCGATCGATTAGGAGTCTACAAATTTCCTGTGGAGTAAACTTCATGATTTTTATGAATTTTTTTACTTACTCTCCTCTGGACACCGAGATGTGACTTTTGAACAGTTGATTTTCTTTCAATTTCATCAAAAAAAGCCTTCTATGAGGCTAGTACTCGGTGTCCATGGGGTAGATTGATCAAATAGGATTCTGCGAATTTCATGTAGTGTGTATTATATGATTTTAACAAGTTTTTTTTTTTAATCTCTAGTGAACACGGAGAAATGATTTTTTTACAGTCGAATTTCTGTCAATTTAGACGAAAAACGCCTCTTACGGGGCTGTTACTCGGTGTCCATGCGGTGAATCGATAGATTTTGGGTCTGGAAATCTTCTGCAGGGTTTCTTCTATTATTTTCATGAGTTGTCTTCCTTAATCTCTTGTGGACATAGAGAATTGAATTTTTTACAGTCGAATTTGTATCAATTTAATCGAGAAACGCCGTTTTTGGGGCTAGTACTCGCTGTCCATGGAGTTGATTGATTAATTAAGACTTTGGAAATCTTCTGTAGAGTGTACTTTATGACTTTCACAAGTGTTCTTCCTTAATCTTCAGTGGACACCGAGAATTGAAATTCTAAATTTTAAATTACTGTCAATTTAGACGGAAAACGCCTTTTATGGGGTTGTTACTCGGTGTCCATTGGGTTCAGTGATCAATTCGGAGGCTAAAAATCTTCTGTAGGGTGTACTCTCTAATTTTTACAAGTTTTATTCCTTAATTTCTAGTGGACACTGAGAATTGAATATTTAAATGTTTAAGTGCTGTCAATTTTGTCGAAAAATTCCTTTTAGGGCGCTGTTAATCGGTGTCTAGGGAGTGAATCGATCAATTATGGGTCTAAAAATCTTCTGTAGCGTGTACTCTATGATTTCCTTAAGTTTTCTTCCTTAATTTCCAGTGGACACCGAGAATTGCATTTTTAACGGTTGAACTTCTGTCAATTTAATTAAAAGAAACGCCTTTTATCGGGCTGTGACTCTGTATCCATGGGGTTGATTTATCGATTATCAGTCCAAAAATATTCTGTAGGTTGTAATCCATGATTTTTACGAGGGTTCTTTCTTATTCTCCAGTGGATGACGAGAATGGAATTTTGAAATATTTCATTGCTTTCAATTTAGACGTACAACGCCTTTTAAGGGGCTGTTACTCGGTGTCTATGGGGTGAATCGATCAATTATGGGTCTAAAAATCTTCTGTAGCGTGTACTCTATGATTTCCATAAGTTTTTGTCCTTGATCTCTAGTGGACACCGAGAATTGAATCTTTAACTGTCGAATTTGTGTTAATTTAGTCGAGAGACACTGTTTTTGGGGCTGCTACTCGGCGTCTATGGGGTTGATTGATCGAGTAGGGTTCTTAAAATCTTTTGTAGGGTCTACTTTATGATTTCGATAAGTTTTCGTTTTTAATCTCCCGTAGACACCGAAATGTGAATTTTGAACAGTCGATTTTTTGTCAATTTAATCAAAAAAAGCTTTTTATGGGGTTTGTTCTCGGTATCCATGGGGTTGATCGATCGAATAGGAGTGTTCAAATTTTATCTAGGGTCTTCTACTCTATGACTTAAACAAGTTTTCTTTCTTAATCTCCAGTGGACACCGAGGAATGATTTTTTCAAAGTCAAATTGCTATCAATTTAGACGAAAAACGATTTTTATGGGGCTGTTATTCGGTGTCCATGAGGTGAACCGATAGATTGTGGGTCTGGAAATCTTCTGTAGGGTGTCCTCTGTTATTTGCATGAAGTTTTTTACTTAATCTCTAGTGGACACCGAGAATTGGATTTTGAACTGTCGAGCTTCTGTCAATTAAATCAATCAACGCCTTTTATGGGGCTGTTACTCGGTTTCTATGAGGTTGATTAATTGAATAGGAGTCTGAAACTTGTTTGTAGGGTTTTCTTTATGATTTATACAAGTGTTCTTCCTTAATCTCTACTGGACATCGAGAATACAATTTTTAAATCTTAAATTGCTGTCAATTTAGACGGAAAACCCCTTTTAGGGAGCTGTCACTCGTTGTCTATGGGGTGAATCGATCAATTATGGGTCCGAAAATCTTCTGTAGCGTGTAGTCTATGATTTTTATTAGTTTTCTTCCTTAATATTAATCGGACACTGAGAATTAAATTTTTTATTGTCGAATCAGTGTCAATTTAGTCAAACAACGCCTTTTATGGGGCTGTTACTCGGTGAACGTGGGGTTGATTTATCGATTACGAATCAGAAAATTTTTTGTAGGTTGTACTCTATTATTTTTTAAAGTGTTTTGCCTTAATGTCCAGTGGGCACCAAGAATTGAATTTTTAATAGTTGATTTTCTATCCATTTAGTCAAAAAACGCCTTTTATGGGGCTGTTACTCGGTGTCCATAGGGTGAATCGATAGATTAATTGCCGGCTGGAATTATTTTGTAGGGTGTCCTTTATGATTTCCTCGAGCTTTCTTCCTTAATTTTCCGTGGACACTGAGAATTACATTTTACACAGTCGAATTTCCGTCAATTTAGTTGAAAAAACGCCTTGTATGGGGCTGTTAATCGGTGTCCATAGGGTGAATCGATCGATTAGGAGTCTGGAAACTTTCTGTAAAGTGTACTCTATGACTCTCAAAAGTTCTTTTTCTTACTCTCCAGTGGACACCGAGAATCGAATTTGTAACAGTCGAATTTTAATCAATTTAGTGAAAAAACGCCTCTTATGGGGCTGTTTTTCGGTGGCTACAGGGTGAATTCGAAAATTTTGATTTTTTATTCTATAACATAGATAACATTAAGAAGTACAATAATTTTCTCTGACTTATTTCGAGTGGACACCGAGAATTTCAATTTTAATTAATGAAAAATCGAGAAATCGCGGTTTTATGGGGTTGCGTTTCGGTGTCTGTGGGATAGATTGTAAAATTTTGATTTTTTTATTCATTAACAAGCGTCAATTGTAGAGTGGAATATTGGTAATTAAAGACAAAATGATCTTTTTCGAATCAAACACCGATATCTCAGCGAGAAAGTGTCGTATAGAGATTTTTAAACCGAATTAAAGCTGAGTAAACTAGTTATCAGGTCAATATAATGGTTAAAAAATTTTTTTGTAATACCAACCGCGAAACTTGGATTTTCGAGCTATAGTTAAGAGTGATAAAATGAATGATATCTGGTCATCTATAGTTGTCTACTTTTCACGCATAAGTAAGGTTAATCTCTCTCTCTCTATTTGTCTCTAGGATATTAGTTACTATAGGATATTTGGTTTTGTATATTTCTACAATCATCCACCAGGGAGAGAATGAATCGAAAAAAAAAAGACCATTTGGCAGCCGAAATGGAAGAAGATTTCATTTTAATAATAATGATTATTTTCTTATTAATAAAAAAAATTACAGTTAGATTTTAACGTATGATTATTATTGTAATCTTCACAATGAAAGTTTACACAGTTATTACATCTAATTCTGCCCCAAGGTCAAAAAAATACCTAATGTAAAAGTCCTTATACATGCTCATGTACCAGTATATTATCACTCCATGTATTTGTATAGTTCAATTATCAATGCATGTATTTGGATATAGATATACAAATACATGTATTGATCACATACTAGTTCATCAGCATCTATTAAAGTTTTGAACTTACATTTCATTAATATCAAATTAATAAACAAATATGATTGATACTGCTAGTCTTAGTTAAATTATTTAAAGTAATCCAATATATAATCAGCGAACAAAAATACAAATAATAAAATTCAACATTCACGACACAAGTCAACGGTACCATAATAACCTAAAAATTTGATGTAAATACTCTTGATATTCAATCAATTCTAAATAAAGTTATTAAATAAAATATAAGGATTGTAAAGAGTTACGCAGTTAGTTTTTTATACGTGATCGATTATGAATGGAGAATGAACGATATGATTTTTTACATTGAAAAACTGGTGATAATGTTGAACACAATCAACTTGGATTCGCCAAAGTTAGCAACAAGGGCTGATGATGGAGAAATAAAATGGCACCTGAGACTTCATACTGAGAATGAAGAATCTGGAGACAAGTCTTGGATGTCGGTATCTTTACATTATTCTCCTGCACAATAATTTGACGTGAAGGCTATGTATCATTTGTTTAACATAAATATTAAGAATGAACGAGTCAATGTCACTGATTTCAGAAAATGGTTCAATAATGGCATTGACAGTTATATTATTCATGCTGAGTTTGTAAAGGAAGCAGACTTGGAAGAAAAGAAAGGTGAGCTTCTTCCGAATGATACGCAGAAAATATAAATAGAACTGACGGTATATGATGATCCCACGACGTACTCTAACAGCATCACTTTGAAGGAACCAACATCGCATGTGGTTGAAGATTATCTGAGACTGTTTGAAAGCAAGGAAGGCTGCGACGTCGTTATGAAAGTTGAAGATAAAGCTTTTGAAGCTCATAAGACCATTCTGATGGCAAGCAGCAAAATGTTTTTCAAGCTGTTTACCTTTGCGACGAAAGAAAAAAATGACACAGGAGAAATGATAACGCTGACTGACTTCGAACTAAGAATATTTAATAGCTTCTTGGAATTCATCTACACAGAGACCAAGTTTCTGATATTGATCTTGTTGTTGAAGATTTACTGAAGGTAGCTGACAAATATCTGTTGGATTCTCTTAAAGATTTGTGTGCATAATCTTTATTTAAACCACTGAAAGTCGACAATGAAGTTTGAGTCCTTTAATTATCTAAAAGATACAATGTTCATACATTGTTCAACAAAGATACAATGTCAAAGATACAATGTTCAACAACAAGATCAATATCAGAAACTCGGTTTCTGTGTAGATGAATTCCAAGAAGCTATTAAATATTCTAAGTTCTTTGTCAGTCAGCGTTATCATCTCTCTTGGGTCATTTTTTTTTTTTATCGCAAGGGTAAACAGCTTGAAAAACATTTCGCTGCGTGCCATCAGAATGGTCTTATGAGCTTCAAAAGCTTCATCTCCAACTTTCATAACGACGTCGGAGCCTTCCTTGCTTTCAAACATTCTCGGATAATCTTCAACCACATGCGATGTTGGTTCCTTCAAACTGATGCTGTTAGAGTACGTCGTGGGATCATCATAGAACGTCAGTTCTATGTATATTTTCTGCGTATCATTCGAAAGAAGCTCACCTTTCTTTTCTTCCAAGTCTGCTTTCTTCACAAACTCAGCATGAATGTAACTGTCAGTGCCATTCTTGAACCATTTTCTGAACTCAGTGACATTGACTCGTTCATTCTTAATATTTATAATAAACAAATGATACATAGCCTTGACGTCAAATTTTTGTGCAGAAGAATAATGTAAAGATACCGATATTCAAGTCTTCAGATTCTTCATTCTCAGTAAGATGTCTCAGGTGCCATTTTATTTCTTCATCATCAGCCCCTGTTGCAAACTTTGGCGAATCCAAGTTAATTTGTGTTCAACATCATCACCAGTTTTTTCAATATACGAACTGATATTGTTTATTCTCCATTCATAATCGATCACGTGTAGACAACTGACTGGGTAATTCTTTACAATCCTCATTTTTTTTCATTTAATAACTTTATTTTTAATTAATTAAATATCAAGAGTCCTTACGTAAAATTTTTAGGTTATTATGTTACCATTGACTTGTGTTGTCAATGTTCAATTTTATTATTGTATTTTTGTTCGCTGATTATATATTTGATTACTTGAATAATATAACTAAGATTAGCAGTATCAATCACATTTTTTTTCCAATTTGATATTAATGAAGTGGACTTATTTATTTGTCCTCAGGGCGGAATTTCATGTAATAATAAATGTGTAAAATTTGATTGTAATGATTACAATAAAACTCACAAACTAAAAGAGCTATGGCGTCTAGAAAGGCGTAGGAATTTAGTGGGAGCGAAATTGTATGTTGGAGAGACATATGAGAGACATAATGTTTCCCGTTCCGACAACTGGCGCTTTATTAGGTTTAGTTGAAACTCTGGCTTGTGGCAGCGTTACCGATGCGGCAGGACCGCCACGTGGCGGAGAAAAGTGGTAACATATCTAGTTAAACACTTTCTATTTGAAATTTTTTAATTCATCGACAAAATTCGTTTATGATTATTTTTCTTTGTATTCTAATAATAAATTTATAATTAGTTTCTTTCAAATGTATATAGGTCACATTTCATACCAAATCACCTGATTTTATAAATCATATTTTTTGATCCGGTTTAATTCCTTACATGTTTTTATACATAAAAAGACACCTAATTCTAAATTTTGAGCCTTTAATTTTCAAAAACGATGGAGATACGAATTTTTAAAAATTGCGAAAATATAATGATGAAGTAATTTTTAGGAATTCATAACTCCTGATTGAATAATCGTAATTTTATTTTGCTTTCGATTTTTCAAGTAACTTTTTCGAATTTTTCTAATTGAAAATTCTAGATTTTTAAAGATTTTATCATTTTTCACCAAAATTTACTTTTTCTATGTACAAAAACAAAAAAATTTAACGTGATTAAAAAATATGATTTCCAAAATCGGGTGATTTAGCGTCATGACCCATATTTAACTCAAATTTATTTTAAACGTCATTAGATTATGTAAATTGAGTTATCCGACATATAAAAAATTAAGTTATATGACATTTAAAAATTTTTTAATTTTTCTTTGACGTGATAACGTCTTATAAATTGATAAACACCAGTAACACACATGAAAAAATGAAACTTTCCGCCTGAGCCTGAGCGTGCAAGCGAGAGCGCGCAACAAGCGATAGAGAGGCACATATATCTTTCTTCTCGCGTAACGTCAGAGCTAGCAGTTCGAATATTGTTCTATAACTAATTGTTCGTGAATATCTAAACAAATTACTTGAATTAAATTTGCAAAAACCGTAAATAATATTTAAAAATTTATAATTAATGTTTGAACCAGTTTTCAAAATATTTATGTCAAATTATATCAAACTATTGATATTGATAATATTAATAAATAATATGAACTATCTATAAATAAATTAATAATAACTATAAACAATAAAATAATAAAATAATAATAAAAAATTATAAAATAATTAATATTAATTACAAATAATAATAATTATATCGATTATCGAATTATTATATCAATTTTTAACTATCAATGTATTAATATTATAAAAGTACTTATTCTTCGTTAAAATAATTTTTAAATTTTTAAGACATTTAAATACAAAACAATAATATTAATTCAGTTATAATAATTCAATTCAATTTATAAAAGTATGTAATTTTTCATCAATGTTTCGTTATGACATTATCACGTAAAACTATCGTCCGTTAACCAACTTTGCAGACAACTAATTTTTTTTTTTTTATTAAAAAAATGATTACAAAAAGAAAACTTCAAAAACTGTAGGTGTAATTTTTAAAAAATATTTTTTTGTTTTAATATAATTATTAGAAAAAAAAATCAAATAATTAAAATTCTAATTGTCACTTTTTCATTCGAAACTTATGGAGTACAAAAGGTTGATATATTAAAAAGTAATAAAATGTTTACAAAATAAATAATTGGACCTTCTTCAAAATATACTATTTTTTCATTTATGATAACACTGAGCATTAAAATTTAGTTATATTATTATCATTTTCAATTAATGTGACTGCGCTTAATCGCGCGAGCAAATAAGTTCTAGCCTTAATTTTATTATAGGATACAGATGCGAGCATTAATGCCTTGTTTACTAAAGTTAGCCCCCTCGATGTTATTTTATATAGAGTGCAAACTTAACTTCACTGGACGTTAATGCATACATTTGTAGTGCCACCTGCTGGATGCGATCACCATATCACATTATTGACTGTACTAATCATGTATAATTGACAGCAATATAATACACCTACATGCTAGGGATGGAAAGATAAAACAAAGAATCGATCCTCGAGTCCAATTATTTTGTTATAAATTTCGATTCTTAGAATCGATTTTTCAATCTTAAGAATCGATTCTTTTAAATTTAATCGATTCTGGGTAAAAAAAAATCACTAATAAAATTAAAATTTCAAAATTTTCTTTTTTAAAATATAAAACTGATAGAATAAGTTAGAAGAAAATAATGAAAACAGATTTATGAATGTATTAAAATTTTTATATTTTATTCAAAAAATAACATTTTATAATATTAATAAAATTAGTAATTTTATGAAATAATTTGTTGAATTGAATTGAATTTGTTGAAATTATTATGAAAACCATAAATTTTGGGGAATAGATTTTAGAAACACGAGCATATTTAAATGGTTAGGTGATAACCGACTTCTGAGCTGATTTGCAATCAACCCTGAGTGGGAAAATAAGCGTTCACATGGTGTCGATGTTGCAACTATACTCAAGTATTTTTTAGCAATAGACGACAAATAGGGGTAATCGTTTTCGAGCGATTTCCAAGTAGCAGTCGGATTAGGGTTCGTTTTCCGGTCAACTGTAGATCGATTAATATATTGTCTAAGTTCAATTGGCAGACCACCTGCTTCATCGCGATCAGCGACTTGGATATTATGTTGCACAGCATCATCTAAAAAACCCCACAGACCATTATCACCTGAAGATGTTTGATGATCTGTAGGATTATTTTCGCAGGTAATCGCAAGAGTTTTCGATGATTTAATTTCTTTTTTTAAAATCTCACCTATACAAATAACAATCCAAAAACATATTAGAAAGAGATATCAATAAAAACACACATTTGTCTAAGTATTTGAATTTGACGGAAATGGATTGAAAAATTCTACAAAAAAAAATTATTTTTTCTTTTAGCGATTTTAAATATTCCTCGTGTTGAAAACATACCCACGGTAGTCACAGCACGTGCTGAATTAATAATATTTAAAAAAGCAAGTTTTTTATAACGTGGATCTAGAAGAGTAGCAATCGAATACAATTTTACAGACTCTATATTCGAGAACTTTTGTTTAATTTCAGTCATTAAATTTTTCTTCATTTGCTGTCCAATTGCCGTTACAGGACAAAGTTTGTCAGCTCCCTGAAAAAAAAAAAAAATATGGAATTCATTAATAGAGTATAATAATCATAGAACTTTGATATAATGACAGTCAAAAATTTTCAAATTTATTTGTAGAATAACGTAAGGATTTAAGTTGTAAGCATTATTAAAATAGATTTTAGGATTGAAAGCATTCCTGTAAAATTACTAGGTACTTATAGGTATAGAAAAATTTGCTTACTTGCTTTAATCCTGTAATTAATGGGATACATCTGCTCAATTTCACTTCCTTATCAGCGCTGACTTCGTGAGTTACATGCCATAAGGGTTTTAGGATATCTCGTATTTCGATTAGAATATCACGCTCATCACCTGTTAAAATATCAGGAGGTTTTGACCGCAAACTTTTGTCTCGATGAACTTTAAGAAGTGCACAATTGACATGTTCAGCCAAATTGATAAACCGATCTAGCATTTCGTAACATGAATTCCAGCGAGTCCTAACTTCTTGAATCCACAGATTCGGTAGAATCTGGCGCCAAGTTCCATTCAAATCAAATCCTTTGTTAACGGAGCGCCAGACTACCGACTGTGTTTACTGGAAACATGACAATATTTTGAGGTTGCAAATTTTATTTAATTCTATGGTACTTTTTTTTCCTAAATTGTCTATTACAACAGTAGATTATACCTTATTTTAGTGATATTAATTAAATTATAATCAATTATAACACTTAATCTACTTGAAATTATTAAATTTAATGAGCACAAAATATAGCAACGCAAAAATTTCGATCTTGACTTTTTTTCGATGGGGAATGGTCAGTGCCACAGACTAGATAAAATAAAAATGTATAGTAATCCTCCTATAGATACGCAACTACACTAAAAAAAGGTAATTGACAGCTTGCATCTACGGCCGTCAGGGTGCACTGGAATTATTATTTCTACATAAACTGTAGCTTTAATCAAGGGGATAGTTTGCGGTAAAAAATGCAGCCAACGCGAGATTTAAGTTAGTACCGTAGAAAAGTAAACTCCAATCTTAAAGGTGCTCACACATATGTTAATGAACTAAGATAAATTGCTTGCAGTTATTCTTTTATTTATTTACTTTGTTTATTTACTTTGAGCTCTCTGCGAGAAAGTATTGTATATAATTCTATATAATAAACTAACGATGTGGCTAAGGTACAGCAGACAAACTATACGACTCCATACACAAACCGCACCGTATGTATACGGAGTGCTACAAATCCCGGAAAATTTAAATTTTATACGTAAAACACGCTTGTGGAGCTACACATGTACGGAGTCGTAACATACTTCTAAATAAATAAAATAATAATAATAATAATAATAATAGTTAAAAAAATGAAAATAATTATAATGGTAATAATAAATTGATAATTATAACAGTAACCATATTTATTATTATTATTATAATTATTATTATTATTATTGTTTTTAAATTATTCAGTATTAAGCTATTAAACTTAAATTTACAACTATCTCAATTACAAAAAAGGTAAAAATTCATGTAAAGTTAAAAATCCAATTAATAATTTAGTTTATGAATCTAAGTCAAAGAGTATTCGCGGCTTATTTATATAAAATTTTATTAATGCTGCTTGATATTGTACGAAAAGTGATAATTGAATTGATTTACAGTAAAAGCTCTTAAAGTTACCCAGGTTGTCTTTCTCGCTTTTATTGATGTTTTATGAGAAATTGAGACAGAACTACGGTAACTTTCAACAACTTTTACTGTATATTGAAACATTATAAACATTCAATTACCGCGGGGAAAATACAAACTTTGAATTAAAAATCTTTTTAATAACAAAAAATGTTAAAATTTATTTTTAATATAAAATTCCTAGAATTAATTATTAAATAACTTTCCATGTGTATTTTTCTAGATATATTTTCTTCTAATTTAGTCGTATTTGTTAACTACAGTCAATACTTAAAAGAGCTAGAATTGTTTGATTTTGCTTTCTTCGGAAAAGTCAGCTGATCAAGATCTGAGTAATTCTGTTCGAGCAATGTTCAGATACTACAAACGTCTTGATGATTGTAGCCTGTAGGTGGCACTACTTGTTAATTAAGCGAAGTTTGAAACGATGATATTTCTTACATAATACGAATATTATTTATAAGTTTACGAATTGTGATATTTACTAACAACAATATGATATTGACACTAAATAATAATGAAAATAATAATAATTATAATAACGACAATATTAACAATGACAATATGGATAATACTAAAAATATTTATAATGGTAAAAATAAATTGAGAATACGATTTATTATTATTATTATCATTGATATTGTTTTTAAATTATTAAGTATTAAAGTATTAAACTTAAATTTACAACTATCACAACTACAAAAATGTTAAAATTTTTTTCAAATATATGTAAAATTAAAAGCTTACAATTGATCATTTAGTTTATCAATCTAAGCTAAAGAATGTTCGCGGCTTATTGATATAAAATTTTATCAATGCTGCTAGATATTGTACGAAAAGTGATACTTTAAATGATTTATATTAAAACTTTATAAACATTCAATTTCCGCGGGAAAAATACAAACTTTGAATTAAAAATTTTTTTAAAAACAAAAAATGTTAAAATATTTTTTTTAATATAAAATCCCTAGAATTAATTATTAAATAAATTTCCATTCGTATTTTTTTAAATATACTTTCTTTTCATTTAGTTGTATTTATTAACTAGAGTCAATATTTAAGGGCCAGTTTTTCAATCTAGGATAAAATTTTATCTAATGATAAAATTTATCTATATATTTCATATATATAAATATACTGGCATCATAATTTTATCCTGGATACAATTTGGATACAATTTTATCTTGATTTGAAAAACTGACTCTGAAAGAGCTAGAATTGTTTGATTTTGCTTTTTTCGGAAAAGTCAGCTGATCAAGATCTGAGTAATTCTGTTCGAGCAATGTACAGATACTACAAACGTCTTGATGATTGTTGCCTGTAGGTGGCACTACTTGTTAATTGAGCGAAGTTTGAAACGATGATATTTCTTACATAATATTTATTAACCAGTCTAAATACACAACAGATTAAACGTTGTTCGAGTTCTCCTTTCTTGGGATAAACCAGCTGTTCAGTGTCTGGGAAATTTTCATTGAAAATAGTGTACATTCTATAATCTCATGGTTGTTGCCTGTAGATGGCACTGTCATTCAATTGAGCGGGTTTTAAATAATCTTAATACCTTGATAATACGTAACATAACTATGCATTTGATACATTGTATCATTTACTAACAACAATATCATAATAACAATGAATAATATTGGTAATCATAATAACAGCAACAATAATAGTAATTATAATACTGAAAGTAATAAACTATGCGTTTGATACATTGTGTCATTTACTAACAACAATATCATAATAACAATAAATAATATTGGTAATCATAATAACAACAACAATAATAGTAATTATAATCCAAACAAAAACAGTTTCACTGTAAAAAAATCGTGCCAAGTCCACGTTCATAAGACTACTAAGGAAAAAAAAATTTTTTTTTTTCTTTACAAAAAGATATAAAATAGAAAAATGAAAAAATCAACAGACTCGATAGAGTCTGGCGCCAAGTTCCGTTCTCAAGCCAGTCTACCGAGTGTGTATATACCGTAAGCAGAACGGTTTTTTGAGGTTACAAATTTTTTTTCAAATTTATTTTGATTTTTTTTCTATATGATATTTTATAATAGTATTTCATGTAGCCATATTAAAGGAAATTTTAAGGGAGTTGGGAAAGAACGGATAGGAGAAAGGGGGGACCTACTCAGTGGGAATTTTTCCGTAATTGAAAAAATAATCAGACAGCCCAGACTGGGAATCGAACCCAGATCTCTCGGTTACGCGCCAAAGGCTCTCCAGTTAAGCTATCCGAGACAATAAAATTAGTAAAAATAATCAGCACAAACTATAGCGACCCAGATTTTTAGATTTTAACTTTTTTCTTATGTAAAAAGCGGACGGCCAGAGACTAAATAATATAAAGATGCATGCTAATCTTATAATAGATGGGAAACTACAGTGAAAAAAAGATATTTGACAGCTTGCAATTACACACGTCAGGCGGCGCAAGAATAACTTTTACATGAACTATAGCTTAAAGGGGATAGTTTGCCACCGGAAATGTATCAAATTAAAATTGTCAATTTTTATTATAATTACAAAAAATACTGAAATCCGAACAAAAACAGTTTCACTGTAAAAAATTGTGCCAAGTCCACGTTCATAAAACTCATCTCAATAACATTTGCACTTTACAAAAAAAATTAGGCTCGTTTTAATAATTTTCATTCTCTACAAAAAGATGTGAAATACAAAAAAATACCAAGAAACCGTCATAATGTTAAAAAAATTGAAAAAAAATTTGTTGAAAATTAAAAAATAAAAAAAAAAAATTTTTATCGTACTTGACGCGCGTCATTGAGTACCCCAAATTTTTTCAGGATAAATAAACATCCGTTTAATGCTGAGAAATTTATAAGTAAGTCAACCTATGTTATTTCATAATAGGTTTCACAAGTTATGTAAAATTGACATGTCATACGCAGTTATGCAAACAACATATAAGTCGATACGCATGCATACGTTGGGTCGGTTGCATTGTGAGAATTGTGTTTACTAAAAAATGAAACATATGGCCGACTAAATTGGGACAATGTGGTGTGAGTGCCAATCAAAATGTGTTAATCACAATTAAACGAAGCAATATCAAACTTTAATATTGCATAAGGTTCTTCATTAATGATTAATGACGAAGCTGAAAAAAAATGAATCCAAAAATTTTATACAATTTCAGATTTCTTGAATACACCACCATATTGACAGTTGTGCTCACTAAAGATCTAAAAAAAATTTTAAGAACGGGTTTTTTCACTAAAACTGATAATTAATACACTAAGCAATGTTTTCAATGAGTTCAGTATCCTTGACTAATGAAATCTATATAAATATATAATATGATTATATATATACAAGCGAAATCGATTTTTCTTGAGTTGAAATTCTTCCGAAAAAATTTGGGGTACTCAATGACGCGCGCCAAGTACGATAAAAAAATTTTTTTTTTATTTTTTAATTTTCAGCAAATTTTTTTTCAACATTATGACGGTTTCTTGGTATTTTTTTGTATTTTACATCTTTTTGTAGAGAATGAAAATTATTAAAACGAGCCTAATTTTTTTTGTAAAGTGCAAATGTTATTGAGATGAGTTTTATGAACGTGGACTTGGCGCAATTTTTTACAGTGAAACTGTTTTTGTTCGGATTAATTTTAACGCTGGCTTACACCCAGACTGCTCTTGTAAAGTTTCCAGTTCACGAGACGCAATTTCGCTACATCGGAAAAATTTGACGATCTTCTAAACTTTCATTATAATATTTTTAGCTGAAGAATTTGGGGAATCTTTATCATCAAAAAACTCTTTAGTATCACTGTCATCGTCAAATGAATGATGAATTTCATCATCATTTAATTCAGATGTGGACTTTGATGAATAAACTCTGATTAGATTTTGACCAATGTTATTTATAACATGACCTAAGCATGAAATATGTTTAGACTCTCCGAATTCTTCTTTTATTGCACCTTTGATGTTTGCTCCGCCATCAGATACTATTGCACTTATTTTATCATCATTAATTCCCCACTCATTGCAAATTTCTCTAAGTTTCACTCGAAGAATAGCAATAGTTTTTCTATCTTTTAGATAATAGGCACCAAGCTCGTACGAATTCATTTCATATACTTTATAACAAATAAATATTATTGTAATAGAAATAAATAAAATTACACTATAAGTAGTAATATAATATTATTTGAAAAACAATTTTCGATAAGTTAATATAATCATATTAATATTAGAAGTGAAATTGATATTATAATGTGATCATTATAGAATTATACTTATAATTTGTATAGGCAGCTACTATTATTTAAAAAATTAATATTGATCAATTAATACAATTGTTATAAAATTTTAGACATCACTTCTATTATAAGGATCAGTATAATGTTATTTAAATAAGTCAGTGTTAATTAGAAAATTATCATCTAAACTCACCTTTTATGTAATGAACAGTTATTCCAAGATAACTGCGCATGGAATGTTGGTGTGTCCAAATATCAGTTGTTAAGCAAACTGAATCTGCTTCTTGTAGTTCAGCTTTGACTTTTATTTTAAGCTCTTCATACTTGGTGGTCATCCGTTTTGTTAATGTAGGCTCACAGGGCGGATTATAAAGTGGCTGTAATTTTTAAACGAACATCTTGAAGCCTTTTTTTTCTGGAGTACACAAGGGTAGATTATCAACTGCGATCATGTACATCAATGCATTTGTGACGTCATTATGTCTGTATCCACCTTCTGTGAATTCACATACAAAGATACATATGCATGGTTATATTTATGAATTTAAAATAAACATTGTCAAAACTCAGTTGTTTACAAGAATAGTTAACGTATAAAAAAATTAATTACCTGAAAATAAAGTTGCTTTGTTCAAGTATCGATTAAGAGGACCTTGATAAATCGGTTTTTCATCCAGGTTCAAATTTAAGGATGATGAGGAGGTACCCGGGACTAGTTTATTTGACGTGCCGCACAAATTAACCTGTAAATAATTTCAAGTAAAATATTAATAAGTAGATATAGTTTTATCTATGAGAGAAAAAAAGATAAAAACTAGTTGGATAAAAGTTTAAATTTTATAGGTACAAACACATATTACATATTAAAGTGTGTATAAAACATTCATATTTACCTTTTTATGTTGGGAAACAGAGGGATTCTCACTGTCACTGTCTTGCTCACTTATTTTTCTTTTGCTAATTTTGTTTAATGAATTAGGCAGTTCGATCTTATGAACTGTTTTTAAATGTTTTATTAGCGTTGATGTACTGTTTTTGTAACTCAGTTGTTTACTGCATTCATTGCATACTACATTTATTCCATTGTCGATCTTTTTACAGTAAATCCATACCGGACTTGGCACTATTTTATAAATTACAATTATATAAATATCTAAATATTAAATAAGACGTATAAATAAGGCATACTGATAACATAAGAAACTAGAGGCTATATTTTATCCTATACAATGAAATTGTTGGTTAAGATTAAGAGTATGGAGACAACACACTGTAGTTAAGTATCTATGGTCATCTATGATTGAGTAAATTTATTTAGTAACGGACGAATATTTCAAAATTGTGGCTTCCGATTTCTTATTGGCTGAGATTAAGGCGTGCGAATAGCACGCAGTTTAATGGAATAAATTATAGATTCGATCACTCAGAATCGATTCTCGACCGATTCTCGTTACTGGGAATCGAGTCTAAATAATCGAGTATTTTGGCCACAGAATCGATTCTCGGGTAGAATCGGAATCGATTTTACCATCCCTACTACATGCTATTACCATACACACCACGCCACCATCAGACAATTAAAGTGTTAAATGTACATCTACCTATTGGATAACTACATTGTTTACATTATACACGTGTTTTATTACGGTTGTGAAATGTGCGCTATGTGACTGTATATATATTAATAATTCGTTTAGTTTCCTGGATTTTCGTAGAAAAATTTATTGAAAAAATAAATTGGTTTCAAATGTTTTTTAAAGTGATAAGTACTATTCATTTTTCTTTCATAATTAATTTTTCTTATAACCTCAAGTTCGGTTGTTCGAACGTCGAGTTCCTATGAAGCACATGGTCACATGTCATTTGTAAGTTACTCAGTAACAAGTAAGTTCATTTAATTATGTATGTATTTAAAATTATTGAATTATGACACTGAAGTTGACAGACATTAGAAATTTTTTTAGCATTATTTTGTATTGAAACCATTTTAAAAAGAATTCAATGGAAAATTTCACATGTAAAAATTAATAAAAATTACAAGTGAAAATTTTTAGAAGCATTTTTTTATTGTCTTTAATTTGATATTAAAATTTTTAAAATTGACAGCTGACGGCTAACATCAGTATTATAATTATGTACGTTTGTATTTTTCTAGAAAAAAAAAAAAAAAAACAATCGAATAAACAAATTGTTTTTGCTTTTGATTATTTTTATATACGTTATTAATCGTCTAAGTTGATCTTTATTTGAAAAGGCTTCAAGCAGATAAATATAAATAAACTTTTAATTTTATAATTATTATAATTATGAAAAAAACTATGACTATAAAAAACAATTATAATTATATAAAAGAAACTATAATTATAAAAAAAATGGCTGCACCAAGAGAAAAAGTAACTTTGACTCCAACTTCCGAGATTGACAAGTTTACGCCCGGAAAGACTTGGTAAAGCTAAATGAAATAATTTTTCAATACAATTATTTGTTAACCTATGTTTTTTTTTTTTTTTTTTTTCTTAGTCAAATGATTGGTTTTGTGGATGCCATTGAATCGGAAATGCGTCTTACTACCTCTTAGGTTTTCGAATTTGTATTGAACAATGAATCTGGAACAAGAATCCAAGTTAATTGCTGGAATGAACACATCAAGCGAGTAAAGAAAAGATAATTATGGATAATGTCAGTTTTTCATTTAAAATATTTATTATTATAAATAATCCTTATTAAAATTGTCTTATTTATTTTATTATTACGATTATTATTATTATTAATGTTATTAATATTATCCTAGATTATTTATTTAGAAAAAGCACACTGTGCTACTAGCACTGATTATAATAGAGGAAATTATCAAAGAGCTAAACTATTAATTGGCAAATACACTAATGTTGGGTTAATGGGAGCTTTTAATAATGAAAATTGTGAAATTTCTGCAGCTGAACCTGTTGTTCTTCAAGAATTTCAATTGAGAGATTTGAAAAGATCAATTTTACCTTGGAAGTTTAGTAAGTATTCGTGCAGTTGGTATTTTTTTTTTCTATTTTTATCAAAATTTTACAAATTTATTAATTTTTAACTTTTGTTTCGCAGAAATTTCAGGTTATTTAAAAACTCAATTTTCGAAAATTGGATCAGATAATCCAACCTTAGTTAAAGGAATCTTTACTATCACTGATGGTAATCGAAAGCTGGACGTGATGACTAACTTCTTCCAAGAGAATCATGGATATGTGAGAGGAGATTCCATACAACTGAGTGGAACTATTCTTTATCTGAGTGAGTGATAAGTTATTGTTAATATTACTAATCATTAATGAAACTAAAAAAGGCAAGAATAATCTATAATAATAATAATTTACAATAATAGTTACCTTTAACTGAAATTAGAGTGGATTAAACGTATTATCAATATTGTTATGTAAAAAATATTTAATTTAGGATAATTAATTAATTTTACATTTAAAATATTTAATGTGTTTAAGTATTTGGTCCTAGCGTGTTAGGCTAATAGACCGGGAACTTCCGAGTTTAATTTATTGAGAATGATAGGTTTGTTTGAATAAATTGATGTAGTTGAATAATTTTAATACATATATTGTTTAAGTCCAAAATTAATATCATTAGTTAAGTTTACAATTATTACAATTATTACACAGTGATTGAAGTTAACTTTTCTTTCATATAACGATTTTACAATATTACTAAATTCACAAATATTAATAATTTAAAATATACCTGATAAAAATTGATGAACCTTGTTGATTTAATTTGATTTAGTTGGTTTCACTTTACGATTTTACTTTACCTTTACAAATGATTTACTTTCTATACAAAAGATTTACACGTGGTCTATTGAGACTTATTTAAACTATGTACGATGTTAACACTAGGACGTCAGGACAACGAGAGAGATTTTTGGTGACAATTGCGAGGTATCGGGTACATTTTTAGGGCGTTACTAATTTCCACTCATTGGGGGAAACAAATGTCCAATTATTTGTCTATTTTCTTGGGCCCTTACCCTCTCTCTTAAATTTGTCTAAAAATGTTGCATGAGTCCCTCTACTTGGGTCAGAGTGCAACATGCTTTCTCACTTACTCTTATGTTCTATTATTCATCTATGTGTTTGTGTATACGTAAGCGCATTTACGCATAGACAAAGACATACATTTGTACTGTCTACATTAATTTATTTATTTAAATCGTATGAATAAATATGTACTTGAAACTAACATCTCTTACGTTTTCTTAAATTTAATTATTTATTTGTAGAAATATTTCTGTTTTATCGTTTTAATAATTTGTTGTATTATTTTAGAATTCAATTATTTAAAATTTGTTTATTTTAAATTATTTAACTTTCAAGTTCTATTTTTTTTTATTTGTTTCTCATTTCATATTTAATTTTTGTTGACTAAAAATTATTTTGGAAATTGCATTATTAAAATTTATTTCGATATTTGTCTCAACACTAAAATTTTGTAATTAAATTATTCTAAAATCTTTTGGTTTAAAATAAATCTTTTTATCTAATGTTCTTTATCTTTAAGTATTTCTTATTTTGAGTTTAAGTGAGTTAGCTTACGTATAACAAAACTCCCATTTCTCTATTTAATCTCTTAAATATACCTGGGCTCCAGACTAATTACGGAAATTTCCCTGGGCCTTTTGTAAAAATCGAACGAGACACTTAATGACCGCACTCGAATTATCTTTTACAATCGTTAAAATTTAAATAAAATCATACTCGATTTTTTTTTTATTAATAAATATTATACTCGATTTTTATAGTTAATAAATATGTAAAGAAAAATTTCTTTACATAACAATATAAAATTAATCTTAACTTAAAACCAATCACTGACAATTCGTCAATTGAATTAATTTAAACTTAAAACTAACTAAGTTTAACTAATAACCTTAAAGCTAACTATCTTTAACTTAGAAGAGTAGAATTAATTTAAAAAGATAATTGATGATTACTTATAAATTAAAAACAAAATTGATCTGAACTCGAAAGTAATCAGTTATTTATGCAAAGAATAATTTATTAAGATTTGAACTTCTTTTTCATGACTTAAAGGAAATGACGAGGTATCAGAGAGAAGCCGACAGATATTGAAAAAACAAATGTGGAGAATGTACCAAGAAAAACTTTAGCCTGGCTGCTGAAGGGGACAGATACTATCACCATAAAAAAACCACTCAAGAAAACAAAATATCATTGATTGCAAATTATGTTCTTCATGTATACGGTTGATCTTTGTCTTTCTCACTAGTTTTCCACGTCACTTTTATTAATTAGAGTTAACTTTCTTTATCTATGCGGTCGATCCTAATGATCTTTTTTTCAATTTTGAAGTTTAATTTCGTTTATTGAAAATACAATTGTTATTGTATACGGTTCGGTTGCCAAATTAAATACCCAGTAACTAACATTCAAAAATTTTTTTCAATTTTTTTATTATTATAAAAAAGTTTGCCCTCCAAATTGATGACAAATTTGATTTATGATGATATTTTTATGGAAAAATACTTAAAATTAAGGTCTAAAAGATATAAAAAATGCAACAATAATAAAAAAATTAGGTATAAAAATTTTGCAATTACTGTGTCTTAAAATTGTGTAGCCGGATTGATATTTATGATCTTTTTTTTAATTCTTAAATTCATTGATTTTCTTTGCTTACAATGGATTGATTGACTTTTTCATAAGTTTTCAACGTCACTTTCGTTAATTAGAGTTAACTTTCTTTATTTATGCGGTTGATCTTGATGATTTTTTCTTCAATTTTGAAGTTTGATTTTATTAATTGGAAACATAATTGTTATTGTATGCGGTTGATCTTTGTAATCTTTTTTTAATTGTGAAATTCATTCATTTTCTTTATTTGAATTCGATTGATTAGTTATAATCTAATCTAAAATTAATTTGATGATTAGTTTGATGATTACCATTGAATAAAATTGGATCAGAAGAATAATAAAATCATGTATAGAAATACAATATATTTTCTGATACGATATATTTTTTTTTTTTAATTCTAAGACTTCTGAGCCACTTCTGTTCCTTAATTTTTTTTCTAAGGACAGAATAGTTAAAGAAATTAATTATAAATATATATAAATTTAATACGATCAACTCGCGATTAAAAACAAAAATAAATCTACAGATTCGGTAAAATCTGGCGCCAAGTCCCGTTCAAACAGAGCGCCAGACTACCGAGTGTGTATATACCGTAAGCAGAACGGTTTTTTGAGGTTGCATAATTTTATTAATTTAACAGAACTTTTTTTCCTTTAAGAATACTTTATAATAATACGTTACATCTTATATTATCAATATTAACTAATTATAGTTAGTGATAAATATGAATTCTATTTAAAATTCATAAAATTCACTGGCACAAACTATAGCAACCCAGATTTTTAGATTTTAACTTTTTTCTTATGGGGAACATAACCTCCCGATAATAGAAAAGTATGAAACTATAGTTAAAAAAAAGGTGGATACGCGACGGAAGCTTATGCGCTGTGAGCACGTGTGTATATTATAAATATATATATGTCGCTGTATAACGTGTTATAGGTGTGGTGCTGTAAGCGCTTAATGCATCCAACGCGAACGCACCCAAAGATATTTCACATCCTGCATTTACACATGCTGGGGTGCGTTGAAATTATTTGTACGTAAAGTATAGCTTAATGGAAATAGTTTTCCATGAAAAGAAAAATGCAGCAAACGTAATATTAAAGTTGGTACTGTAGAATAGATGAAGTAAACTAAAATCTTAGAGACTCTCACAAATGTTAATGAACTAAAGTATCTTGTCTGCAATTATTTTGTTATTTATTCACTTTTAATTTCCAACAAAACAGTATTGAAATTAATTGATCCATTTTTTGAGTTATAAACATTAACATTATGTTATAAAAATTATCAAGATTTTTTCTACGATTATATGAAATATAAAGATTTTGATTGATAATTTAGTTTATTAATCTTAACCAACGAGTATATGCGGCTTATTTATATAAAATTTTATTAATGCAACTAGATATTGTACGAAAAATTAAGATTAATTTATTAATATTACAATTTTAGGAACATTTAATTTTCGCGGGAAAGGTACAAATTTTGAATTAAACATTTTTTTAATTACAAAAAAATGTTAAGATTTTTTTTATTATAAAATCTTTAGAATTAACTATCAAACAACTTTACATGTGAATTTTTTAAAATTATTCATATTTTCTTCTAACTAAATTTTATTTAGTAACAACAGTCAGTACTTAAAGGAGCTAAAATTGTTTGGGTTTGCTATCATCAAAAAAGTCAGCTAATCAAAGTCTTAAGGTGCAATTTTATGCTGACGCTTGACGCTGGCTTAGAGCGTCGAATAAGCTTAAATTGTATATAGTTTCGACTGGAGCGCCATCTTAAATTAATGCAGCGTCAGTCAAAACTAAACATTGTTTAGTTCGTAAGAATCAGCGTCAAGCGTCAGCATGAAATTGCACCTTAAGGAAGTCCTTTCGCTCCAGTTGAGTCATTAAAACTGTAGTAGTAAATTTTCAATAAATTAAAATACAAAACCCATAAAAATTCCAAAAATTAAAAAATAAATAATATATGAGGCATTAATCGTTGAAATTTTGAAAATTAAAAAAAAAATAGTAAAATACAAAAATTAATTTGACTGTTGTAAATCATCTGTTAGTAACCTGTTCGTGATTTGGCAACGTTTTATTTCGGTTGTTTACATTTTCATTTGCACAATATAACCTTAACCGTGTTTAACTTTTTGCAGACATTGTAAATAAATAAATTAATTAAAGATATTTAGTCACAAAACCATAACTTTCTTATGTCTCATGGCAGGAATGCTAGTATTTTTTAATTATTGTTTTATTTTTCAATTATGAATTATGAAAATTTGTTAACAATGAATTAACTAATAAGTATGCATGAAAAACATAAGCGCGTTAAAGTTCAGTTTGAATTTATTGAATGGTCTGAAGCTCGCGCGCTACGCAACGTTGCCAAATCTGTTGACTCCATTTTATTGTAGGTAACTTGAGAATTTTTTGTGATTTTTAAATATTAATTTCTCAATAAATATATCGGTAACTAATATATTTTATTGCAAAAAAAGAAACCTGAATATTTCGAAAATCTGACTTTTAGTTTTTTAGTAGATTTCATAGAAATCTAACTATTGCATTGGTCCTCATGACGGAACTTTTGAAAAATTTTGCTATATTTCGACTCAGCTCGTCAAGCGAATTCAGAAAATGCATATGGTTCAAAAGTTTATATATGTATGTATTTATATATATATATATATATATATATATATATATATATATATATATATATATATATATATATATATATATATATATTTATACAGGGTGTCCCAGAAGTAACGGACGCCATTGTAGCATATGATAAACGAAATAATTCTGAGACGAAAAGTCCTTACCCAGTAAACACGTTTACGTCAATGTTACGTCAAAATGACATTGGGCTATGTCAGGATTTACGTAAGATACAAGTCACGAATGAGTCATATGTGACTCATTATTTCACACTTCTTGACGTAAGATTCTGACGTAAAAATATGACGTAGTCATGACGTCAGTATTATGTCTCAATGACATTTATGACGTCAATATGACATACCTGTGATGTCTATATCATGATAATGATGTCATTATGACGTAAAAGTGATGTAAGTGATGTAAGAATTGTATCTCAGAAAAAATATTAAAAAAAAAATTTCTCAAAAATAAAAAGATGGCAATTTTGAAATTAATTATAGTGTTGTGGACTTATTACAGTTTGAAACACTAGTTATATGTTGATACTTGATGAAAAAATCCTGAAATATGATGGGCTCGAACTTGGGTCCTCACGTGTCGGAGTCTGGAACGCTGCTCACTTGTCCAAGTAACGGTTTATGTCACGAAGTAAATAACTTACGTGATAAGCCTTACATGACAATGCTTATTTCATAATTTTTCTGAGATTAAATGGATTTTAAGAGCTGGAATTGTATAAAATTCAAGTCTAATAATTTATACAATTTCATAAAATTTCATTAAACTCATGAAATTTTATAAAGTTCTATAAAACTTTGTAAAACTCTTATAAAAGGCTCTCTAGTGAAACTTGTGGTAATTAATAGACAATTTATAAATTTTCATAAGAATTGATTGAATCTTACACTTTCAAAAATTTTCGTCTAAAAGCGGACACAGAGAACTTTCACAAAGTGAAATTTTTCAGAGTAAACTTGATGTATCCGTGTCATTTGAATATTTTTGATACTTATTGATTTCTCAAGACTCGAATTTTTTTTTATTTAATTTTTCCGAAAATTTAGTATTTTTCATTTGGATTTTTCTTCTTCAAAATTTCAATTTACAAAATTTAGATTTTTTTTTTTAATTTCAACTCTTTTAAGTATACCATTTTTTTAATCTATATTTCTTTTTAATTTCAATTTTTTTCGAAATTTGAATTTCTTTAATTTAACATACTAACAAAATTATGAAACTTGATGTACACAGTAAAAAAATTTTGCGTCATTGTGTCAAAAAATTTTGTGTTAAAAATTTTTATTTTAAATATTTAACATTTTTTTATGTTGATTTAACACAATAAATGTTAAATTTACACTTAAAAAAGTTAAATATTTAACACAAAAATTTTTAACACTAAAGTTTTTGACGCAATGACGCAAAATTTTTTACTGTGTAAAATACTATTAGTCTCGTCAATAACAATCATGGAACTGTTTGAATTATTTCAAATACAATGTTTCATAAGTAGCAGCACTAATGTCAGAAAATTATTTTTCAAGTAATAGTGCAATATTTAAATGACTGACATTTTATTTCTTGACGCGAAATCATAAAAAATTATATGTTTACTCGCTTGACGGTTTAAAAATTTAGAGTTCATGCCACATAAATTGAACTCGGTATTTTGTTATCAGTTTCACACCAAATCATTTATACCGAATGAAGTCGAAAATATTTTTACAATGGATAAAAGTACCTAAATTCATGGAAAAAATATAAGTGAGAAACATATGCAACGAAAAAAAGTATTTCTTGCACCAAGAAAATTTTGACGGAGGCCGAAGTTATATTGGAGCAAGAAGTGTTTTAGTGTCAAGAAATTTTGACTTCATTCACGAAATTTTCAGTCATCTCTAATATATTCTTGGTCCAAAGAAATTTACCTTTGAGTCAAGATTTTTTTTCTGCAGTGTATGGAAACATACAAGCAAAGATACAAAAAGTTTATATCCCACATGTATTTAATTTGTATGTTTTTCTTAAAAACGTAAATGAAAAATATTTTGTATGTTATTTGCTAATATGTTAGATATATTCATTAATATTATAAATTATAAATTTTTGTTATTAAGAGCGGACTTAAATTTACAAGGTACCAGCTTAAATCAGCTGTTTACCTCTTCCTGATTCTTACTAAATTTTAAACCAATTTTCACTAATATTTAGCGATTAATTGTAAATTAGACATCTTGTTAAAGAAGTTTTATATTTGATAAATTTTGATCAATCGATAATATTAAAAAAATACATCCCCCAAATTTTATCAATATTATGGAAAATAATCGTTTGTCACTGATTTAGAAAATGACTTTCAAATTACGTCAGTATTATGTACAATTGTGACAAATTATTGATGTTAAATAATGACTCACAGATGGTATCGGTATTACGTAAGACCGTGACTTGTCACTGATGTAAACACATGATATTAATCTTACGTCAAGATTACGTACAACCGTGACTTGTCACTGATGTAAACGCATGATGTTAAACTTACGTCAAGATTACGTACAGCCGTGACTTGTCACTGATGTAAACGCATGATGTTAAACTTACGTCAAGATTACGTACAGCCGTGACTTGTCACTGATGTAAACGCATGATGTTAAACTTACGTCAAGATTACGTACAACCGTAACTTGTCACTGATGTAAATGCATGATGTTAAACTTACGTCGTTATGACATACAATGATGGCATTAATGTTACGTAATATTGTAGTTTATATATTATGTCAGTTGTTCGTAATATCTAAGTCATTTCCGTTACATCATAGAGAAGTAATAAACTTACATCAGTATGATGTCAAAAATATATCATATATTTTTACATCATAATTGGATCACAAGACAGGTCAATTTTACGTCATATTTACGTAAAATATTGTGACATTCCTATGACTTATAAATGACGTCATATTGAAGTCATGTGTTCACTGGGTAGCCATTTTTTAATCAGACGCATAGATAATTAATTATTAATTAAAATAACGTCCTTTTATGCGTTAGAGAGTGAGCGCTAGTGTCAAGTCAAGTGCGTTCCAACGAAGATGCTTGCACGTGTGAATGTGTAAGTAAATATGTGTGACTACGTTAGCTATAGAAACTAGTTAGTCATACAGTTAGTTGTGTCTTTGTTTGGCACATACTTTACTGGACACTGGCGCTCTCTCTCTAACAAATAAAGAGACGTTATTTTTAATTAATAATTAATTATCTATGCGGTTAATTGAAAAATGGCTAAGGACTTTTCGTTTTAGAATTATTTTTTTCATCAGATCCTACAATGGCGTCCGTGACTTTTGGGACACCCTGTATATATATGGGATATAACGCGGCTTGTCAGGACGATAGCGTCGACAATTTACAACGGATCTCTACCAAACTCAACATACTTATTCTACAGATAAATACCAAAGTCAAGTTCGAAGATGAGCTTAATCGGTCAAGTAATTTAGAAATACCAGGATTTCAAAATTTTGAAAATCATAAAAATTCATATTTCTTCACTTTCTTACTCGAATAACTTTTGAATGGGATAACTTATTGCAATTCTGTAAATCGCATCCGAAAGCTCTTTAAATAAGCTTCAATGTGAGTACCATGTCATATGTGTAGTCTCAAAATTATGCCCCATTCCCCTATGCCAATTATGAAATTTGCTATTGCACTGGTTTTAGTATTTGTCCGTCGATATATATTTTTGTCGATTGCATATAAGTTAAAAGCCCTAGTTCTTTATACAATCTCCGTTATATTTTATTCTATTCATGATGAAATCTACTTCCATTTCGGCTGCCGAATGGTCTTATTTTTACTTCATCTAATCCATGACTGATAGTATAATTCGAGAAATACTGCAAACGTTTGATTTTCTCTTAAAACTCTGAACAAATACTAACATTTAAAAATTTTATTTTTTCAGAAATTTGTCCGGTAAAGCATAATTTAAACCTCACTATAAGATAAATAAGGACCTTAACTATTAGAAAAAAATTAAATTTACTCATAATCTAATATTTTTTATTTTACATTGGCGGCGAAAGGACCTACTTAAGTAATTCTGTTCAAGCGGTGTACAGAACTACGATATCTCAGTAGTAGGTGTCTGTAGATGGCATTTCAATCGGATTGAGTGGAAGTTTTAAACGACGATATTTTTTACATAACACTTATATTAATTATGAGTTTGACGAATTGTGTTATTTCTTAACAACAATATGATAATAACAATAAGTAATCATTAAAATAATAATAATAACGACAATACCAACAATAACAATAAAGATAACACTGAAAGTTGTCATAATAGTTACAATAAATTAATGATGAAAATAATAGTAATAATAATATGTATCATTATTAATATTATTGTAATTAAATTATTAAGCATTAAAGTATTAAATTTAAATTAACAACTACCACAACTACAAAAAATATTAAAATTTTTTTTGAAATTTATGTGAAATTAAAAGCTTACAATCGATAATTTAGTTTATTAATCTAAGCCAAAGAGTATTCGCGGCTTATTTATATAAAATTTTATTAATGCTGCTAGATATTGTACGAAAAGTAATACTTAAAATGATTTATATTGAAACTTTATAATCATTCGATTTCTGCGGGAAAAATACAAAATTTGAATTAAAAATTTTTTTAAAAACAAAAAATCTTAAAATAGATTTTTTAATATAAAATCCCTAGAATTAATTATTAAATAACTTTTCATCTATATTTTTCTAAATATATTTTTTTCTCATTCAGTGGCATTTATTCACTAGAGTCAATATTTAAGGACCAGTTTTTCAATCCAGGATAAAATTTTATCTAATGATGAAAATATATCTATATATTTCATATATATAAATATACTGGCAGTAATAATTTTGTCCTGGATAAAATTTTATCTTGATTTGAAAAACTGGCCCTAAAAGAGCTAGGACTGTTTGATTTTGCTTCCTTCGGAAAAGTCAGCTGATTAAGATTAGAGTAATTCAGTTCGAGCACTGTACAGATACTACAAACTTCTTGATGATTGTAGCCTGTAGGTGGCACTACTTGTTAATTAAGCGAAGTTTGAAACGATGATATTTCTTATATAATACGAATATTATTTATTAGTTTACGAAATGTGATATTTACTAACAACAATATGGTAATGACACTAAATAATAATTAAAATAATAATAATTATATTAACGACAATATTAACAATGACAATAAGTATAATACTGAAAATATTTATAATGGTAAAAATAAATTGATAGTACTATTTATCATTATTGTCATTGATATTGTTTTTAAATTATTAAGTATTAACGTATTAAATTTAAATTCTCAACTATCACGACTACAGAAATGTAAAAATTTTTTTTAATTTATCTACAATTTAAAGCTTACAATTGATAATTTAGTTGATCAATCTAAACCAAAGAGTATTCGCAGCTCATTTATATAAAATTTTATTAATGCTGCTAAATATTTTACGATAAGTGATATTTTTATTGATTTATATTGAAACTTTATAAACATTAAATTTCTGCGGGAAAAATACAAACTTTAAATTGAAAATTTTTTTAATCACAAATAATGTTAAAAATTTGTTTTTAATATAAAATCCCTAGAATTAATTATTAAATAACTTTCCATACGTATTTTTCTAAATATATTTTCTTTTAATTCAATTGCATTTATTACCTAGAGTCAATACGTAAAAGAGCTAGGATTGTTTGATTTTGCTTCCTTCGGAAAAGTCAGCTGATTAAGATTTGAGTAATTCAGTTCGAGCACTGTACAGATACTACAAACTTCTTGATGATTGTAGCCTGTAGATGGCACTACTTGTTAATTAAGCGAAGTTTGAAACGATGATATTTCTTACATAATACGAATATTATTTATAAGTTTACGAAATGTGATATTTACTAACAACAATATGATATTGACACTAAATAATAATAAAAATAATAATAATCATAATAACGACAATATTAACAATGACAATAAGGATAATACTAAAAATATTTTTGATGGTAAAAATAAATTGATAATATCGTTTATCATAATTATCATTGAAATTGTTTTTTAATTATTAAGTATTAAAGTATTAAATTTAAATTTACAACTATCATAACTACAAAAATGTAAAAATTTTTTTAAAATATATGTAAAACTAGCAGCCACCCGCCCGCTCCCCTGGGCACACATTAATTTTAATCTTTATTTCTTATATTAACTAAAAAATGTATATTTTCTTATCGATAAATTAATTGAATTTTTAAAATTTTTAGTCAGGAAAAATAGTACCAGTCAATACATTTGTCATACACAGATTTCCGCATCACCCATGAGGTACTGTGTATTGGGATGCGTCCCCGTTATTTAACGTGGCGGGATCCCCAGGAGGCCTACACCACAAAAAAAAACTCAGCTTTTACTTTTTACAAAAATTTATTTCTCGTAATGAACACAAATATAACATTCACTCAATTCTTATCAATGAATAAAATTAACAGTTTTATACAGTTATAAACTTAAAACTTTCTTGTAAACAATGTTTTTCGTCTTTTTTTCTGGTAGAAGAATAATCAAGTTGTCCGGTGAACTGACTCTTGAGCATGCCACGTAAAACTGACCATGAGAAAAACAATCCTGTCTCAAATCTACACCAGCTAATTTTAAACTCTGCTCCTGCGCTTAATTGATAGTCATAGCATAGCAAACCCTAACAGGAAATTGTAGACGTTTGAAGTTGAAATGGTCGTCAGATGGAACTAAAGAAATTCTTGGAATAAATACGACTTCTCCTTCATGTTTACCTGTTAAAATTGTAGCTTCAATAATATTTTTATGTAAATTTTTCACTTGTAGTCTGGAACCGTTACATAGTTTTGGAGGATTCAAATTGCGCAGTAACATTATTGGTGCTCCAATTTTGAGATTGAAAATATGAGATGGTATTCCGGCTGGATTGAGTGTATGCAAGAACTCGACAGAATAATGGACAGCATCATCAACTTCTACGACTGTATCAATAGATTTATACTTCATTTGATTAGTTGATAGCTTTTCCAGAAGAAAGTTGTTAATGCTATTTGCTGAATCAATCGTTGGAGTCAGAATAGCTCTTTCTTTTAGCCATGAAGAGTAAATAACTCCAATTTTATTGATATCTGCGTATATTTTATCAGTTAATGTATTTAAATCATCAACAATATCACCTAGGTCATCCGGAATACTTATTTGTCCGTCAACTTCTGAAATTTGTCCATTCCCTATATCAATGAGTAACTTTGAAAATTCTTCTGCTTTCAAATCATGTTGCATATGAACGCGCATATTAATTTTCAAAGACAGTACGTTAACATGAGGCCATAAAACTGAGGATTTGCGACAGGCTTTGACTTCATCTGCACGTGTACCTTGTGGTACAACAGGCAAAGTTTGTCTGAAGTCACCAGCTAAAACAACAGTTATTCCACTCATTATTCGGTCACGATTTCTTATATCCTTAAGAGTTCTGTTGAGAGCTTTAATAGCATTTTTGTGAGCCATAGTGCATTCATCCCATACTATCAGTTTTGCTTCTCTGATAACGTGAGCCATATGACTCTGCTTAGAAATATTGAATAGAATATTATCAGAATGATTCATTTCAAGAAGTAATTTAAATGTCGAGTGAGCTGTTTTGCCTCCGTCAATTAAAGTAGCCGCAATTCCTGAAGAAGCAACAGCAATAGCAATACTTTTTTCACTTCTAATTTTCGCAAGCAACAAATTAATCAAGAATGTTTTTACCGTTCCACCAGAAGCATCAAGGAAGAACAATCGTCCAGAATCAGAAACGACACTATTCAATATAGATTCATATGCTTGTTTCTGTTCTTTATTCAGTATCGGAACACTTTTTATCACTTCTTCGGTTAACTGAGCAGTGTTTTTAAGCTTATTCATTTAAATATTGTTGATTAATAATAACAGATTCTCGTTCTCGAGATGGTGAAGTGAGTCCAAATTGTAAAAGAGTCTTACCTGATATAGCAATGACCATATCTTCAAGATTAATCAAACATTGATTGTAAACAATATCAAGATCTAACTCAGAGTTTTCGCGATTCCTACTCATTCGTCTTTAAATGTCGTCCGTGAAATTATCTCGATATTTATCCCATAATTTAATCGGATCTCTAACTTGGCAGAAAACTAACATTACAGCAAACAATTCACGTATTTTGTAAGATGAATCAGAAATTGAGACTTCTGCTAAAGTTTTATCCCAATGAGCATCGTCTTCGAGCAATCCCATTACTCTGCAAGCTTCTTGAAATGTAGGATAGATTACATCTTTTATAGTTCTTAAAGCCGTAAATGACTCTGGACCGCGAACTTCATGCAAAAGATGACGGAGGTAATAACATTCAGTATTGGTAGGATGGACAGTATACACTCTGCCCAAAACATGATCTTTTTTTATACCTAAATAACCTGGCACAATTTTTCCTTGTTTACTTCTGTGAAACTGATGTTTTCTCCAGACATAATAAGCTGGAACTTCACAATATAATAATTTTTGCGCAAAATTGTCTACTTTACAGCGTTCAAAAAAAGCCATAAGTGTTGTTTTGAAATTGTTGATCTGATTGAGTATATTTTTTTCATTCAAAAACACTCGTTGACCATTTTCTAAATGTACAGCAAGATGCATAACTGGAGGGAATCTCTCGTGGATAGGAAAACTCAGAATTCGCCAAACTGCCTCAGAAGTACTAATGTATCGTCCTACTTCATACTTTGTCACTTCATCAAGATCTCCAACAGTGAATGATGCTTGATCAGATCCCTTATTCATATACTTACAAATATATTTAATTGATTTCACTGATTTGCAAACTTCAACATTTATATGAGCTTTGAATGTACGACACAGGACAGGGTTATACGTTACCACCCATCGATTATCTATATTAATTCCATTTATTATTGTTGTTACTCCACCATCTTCAGGGGATCGCCGACGATATTTAGGATATCCATCTTCTCCTGTTTGGGTTTCCTTTAAAAAATGTTTTGGATATTTTTTCTTACATGTACTATCCACCATACAGAGAGAATTTCTATTAAAAGAACCACATGGACCGTGAATCATATTTGTTTTTATCTATATACTGTAACATGGTAGATTTTTTTTCGACGCCCAATACTTGTGGTATATTTACTTTCCAGGCTCGAAACCAACGTCGTGAATGTTATGTGTGAATGAATGAAGATTTTACTAATTTGTATGAATTTATTTTGTCAAAATACATAACGCTGTACGAGTAACGAAGATAGCACGAGTCACAAATTGTACGAGACTACAAAGTGGAGCGACAAGGATAGCGATACGACGACAAGAAATGAGTACCGAAGCGAGCGAGACACCGAGCAGCGTAAACACTCGAGAGGTCTGAAGACAACTCGACGCTGCATTGCTGCATTTTTCCACTATGACGATCACCATCGATGACAGTTGGCTAGTCAGTACTGCTGGAGCAGAGGTGACTCAAACTGACGTGAAGGCCCATTGACTGTTATACGGACCTAAATCAACTATCGATTAGTATCAATTCCAATGGAAATGAAGACTAGTGCCACCAACTTCAACGAAGGAAGAAGCGGGTACTTCTCTAGGTACTTTTCTATGAGGAGGGGGATTCGAGGCTGGACTGTTCACGGATTCGGACGCGCTTTTGCGCGCTCCGCAACCTAAAGTTAATTTCGAAGTATTGTCGCGATTTTGTTCACTTGAAATTAATTAATTAATTGTATTGAATTGTATTGAAGTATTTATTTTTTTCTAAATAATTTATTTATCGAGTCGACCGCATGAAGCTTTTCCGAGCTGCTGCGATGAGGAAGACGCTCAATTGCTTGGTAAGCCGACGTTCTTGTTCAGTGTTGAATCCAGCGTTTCGAGTCCACGTTGTAATTTTGTAAAATATTTTGATTAACAAAATAATACGCGATGATTTAACGCTTTACAATTATTTTTTTTTTGTAATGCTGTTATTACATAGTGTGATTGCCGATGTATGAATGCGAGTGTGAGAAGTAAAATTGATGTGACGACCTGTTAAATTTGGTTTAAAATTAAGAGAAACGTTAAGTTACGACGTTTTAATAATTTTGTTGAAAGTTAATATCGACCTCCGACGTATATTTGTTAAATAAATTGTTATTTTTTTCTGTTAAATTCTTCTAAATTTATTTCGAGTAATTTTAAGAATTTTCATTTAATTTGCTGTCCGATTTTTTAACGACGAGTATTTCAGCATGGCCCGCCACCCTGAGGAAGAGGTAAGAGCTAGCCGAAGTCGCAGTAGTAATTAATTGGAGATCATTCTTCTGGCGCCCTTTTTTTTTTTAATAATAATTCTCTTTATTAGTAAGCCAAAAATTTCCAATATAAACGGTGAGCCTGGCTTGGTAAATCCCTGGGTCAGGCAAATCCACGTTATATATTTAAACAAAATTACATATAAGCGAAATACCACTGACTCATCACCAGATCTCTAAAACTATTGGACCGATTCATTTGAAATTTGGCATCGGTACTCCTTTTTCACCGTAGACGAGAGATAAAAAGGAATTTTGCGCAATTCCTAGCCAAAATCGATTTTTCGTCAACCATCACGTATGCTACCCCCTCCCCTCCCTCTCATTCTTCCCCTCCCCTCCCGTGCCTTCTTCCTCCTTCCCTATCTCGCTCTCTTTTTTTTGGGGGAAAAATATCATTTTGATTCTCCAATCTAAGAAACCATCAGTGGCAACTATCAATTATAGAACTCAACCCCACTGTATCCTCCCCCACAACCGTTGCCACGGTTACCGTTGCCATGGTTACTGTTACCATGGTTACCGTTACCATGGTTACCGTTACCATGGTTACCGTTACCATGGTTACCGTTACCATGGTTACCGTTACCATGGTTACCGTTACCATGGTTAACGTTACCATGGTTACCGGTACCATGGTTACCGTTACCATGGTTACCGTTACTATGGTTACCGTTACTATGGTAACCATTACCATGGTAACCGTTGCTATAATAACTGTCAAAATAAATAAATTGTAATAACAAATTCAGTTGTCAATTAAATTCAGAGAAATCATTATAATAAAAGAAGAAAGTTATCAAATTACTAATATTCTATAAATCATCTACAGTATTATCTATATACATATAAGCGAAATACCACTGACTCATCACCAGATCTCCGAAACTATTAGACCGATTCATGGTTATCGTTGCCATGGTTATCGTTGGCATGGTTACCGTTGCCATGGTTACTGTTGCCATGGTTACCGTTTCCATGGTTACCGTTACCATGGTTACCATTACCATGGTTACCGTTACTATGGTTACCGTTACTATGGTTACCATTACCATGGTAACCGTTGCTATAATAACTGTCAAAATAAATAAATTGTCATAACAAATTCAGTTGTCAATTAAATTCAGAGGAATCATTATAATAAAAGTAGAAAGTTATTAAATACTAATATTCTATAAATCATCTACAGTATTATTCTATATAATGTTAGGAAAATATATTTTGATTTCAAATTTTCTACCAGGTTGATTCAGTCTGAACTATTGGGTAGTTAATCATTTTTCATCTGAAAGTTATAGGTCAAAATTAACCCATAATTGTAAGATTCTAAAATGGTTTAAAAAAGTAATATTATAAAAAAAAAAAAATAGCAAAACGGTTGGCCTTAAAGGCCATCCCTGCAACTTTCCGTTAATTTTATATCAAAGCGCTCAAAATTGTACTTACTCCGAGCTCAAAAATCTGGTAAAAGTTTAATATATCATTATTTCTTAAATTCTGAAACCAAAATACTTTTGAATGAATTAACCGATTTTTACGCGGTTATTGGCATTCGACGCAGTTTTTTAGGCCTCATAAAGAGTCTTTGAGTTTTAATCGATTAAAGTTGGAATTTCGATGTAATTCCGAAAAAACATTTTTTTCTGTTTTTTTTCGACAACGATAACTCACAGAGGAATGAATCGATTGTGACCGGGCTAGCGGCGATCGACGTGGTTTCTTGATGTTGAGAGCTGATTAGTTTTTTTAATTGATCACTAGTGGTTTGAAAGTAATTCTATAAAAACCACATTTAAAAAATTTTTTTTTATAGTATTTTTGACATTTCTCAAAATATACCGGTTCGAATCGGTCTAAATTGTATTTAAAATCTAAGTTTAGTCGAGCCCTTTCGGATGGCACCAACCGCGATCAAATCGGTCGAGCCGTTCAAAAGTTATAAGAGGTTTACCTACGGCTACACACACACACACACACACACACACACACACACACACACACACACACACACACACACACACACACACACACACACACACACACACACACACACACACACACACACACACATACATAAAGATATACGGACATCACCGCGGAAACATTCGGGGAAACTCCCTAGGACCTCAAATCGTCAACATCCATTAAAAACTCGATTTTCGAAAAACGGAGAAAAATTAATAACTTCCCGATTTTTCAGCAAGATGTTAAAAATGTTGTGTGAAGTACGCGATTAACTTTGAATTGAAGACTTGAACATAAAACCATAATAAAACTATCAGAGATCGGAAAGAGTATATCAAATAATAATAATTATTCAATTTTATTTATTTCAAACACACTTTCTATAAGTTAATGAATCTGAGATTATTAATAATCATAAAATGGTATTTGACGCAATTTATTGTAACTTATTCATTTGCGATTACTAATAATTAATAGTAATCGAAAATAAATTATAATTATCATGATATTGAAGTTGGCTTTAGATAAATGAATTATATCATGATATGCTTGAGAGAATAAATGAATAAATGTCAAAAATAAATTGCTGTCACGATATTTACAAAGAAAAATTTTAATAGTTTCAAAAATTTTGGTATTTATACATATTCGACGCTAATTTAAATTATTAATATATCCATTCTTTATTATGGTTACTTCAATTGAGTATATGTCAATTATATTTTCTTTATTGTTTTGAATTCAAGTAAGTCTTCATGAAAATTTTTCTAAAGTTTCCAGTTGGTGAGTGTTTATTTAAATTTATAAAAATTTTTTCATCACTTTACTAATTCTGATTTTATCAATTGACATTAAAATTTACATTTTATATTTAATGTGATAATAGTTTTTAATTACGAACTTTTGTTAATTTACAGTTCAGTAAATTTAATTTTTTTTAAAGTATATTTTGAAATAAACATAGTATTTTATTATCGATAAATATTTAAAGCACAATTTAAAAAATTATTTAATATATATTCATCATAATGGATGTAGAATATATTTTGATAGATGGAATACTTACTCCTTTTAATGTTATAAAAATTAATGGTGATAGAGCATGTTTATTTTCTTCTTTATCTTTACTGGTTTACGGTAATGTATTAATAGCTAATAAAATGAGAAATATTATTGTTTCTTATGTCATTAACAACTGGGATACATTTGAATCTTATACTGTTATGTCATCTGGCGAGATTATGATTTAGTAGGTTTATACTTTACCGAAATGTCTAAACGAAACACATATGGATCTATTTGTAAAAATTATGGCAGCCGCAGAGATATTTCCATATCGGTTTGAAGTGTATCAAGGTGATTGCATTGTAGCTTCCGTTAGTGAAGCAATTCGAGGTGTAAAAAGGTTTTGTTTTACGGGGCATGATCATAATGGTCACTACGATGTTTATCTTTCGGTGCTTGCATCAAAAATTACAGCTAATATCTATATAAGTTGGGGTAGTGTAAAACAAAATGGAGAAAATGTGTCATTTTCGGTGCCTCAAACTCAAGAAAATGTGTCAATGAGTTTTTAATCGCATAAATTAATTCCTAACGTTGCTTCATCGTGTTTAAATTTAAATAGTGATAATTATGATAAACAAAGTGATAAAAATGTATCATTTTTAGTGCCTCAAACTCAAGAAAATATATTAGCGGAAGTTTTACTACCTCAATTAATTCCTAACGTTGAATTACAAAGTTCAAGTGAATCAGTTATTAATAATGTGAATCCCCTTCAATCAAATAGAAGAAAAAAAAAAGGCCATTCGGCAGCAGAAATGGAAGTAGATTTCACATAAAGCGAATTTTAATTATAAATATTAATAATTTACTTATTTATTAATTATATATAATAATAACATAATTCATTCATTTATTAATTAGAGTAATAGAATAATATTATTATGAAATATTAAATTTCATAATATTTAATATATTATTACTAACATTTAATTTTAAATTTAATTTATATTTTAAATAACAAAAAGAAAAAAAAATGATAATTATATTTTTTGTGAACTACTGATATTTTGTACGTTTGCTTGGATTGTCTATGTTTTTCATATATATTCTCTTAGTACCGTTTAGAAACCAGCTTAATGGTTTAGGTGCTTTGTCAATTTTTTCAATGTCTCCCATTTTATCCACAAGAAATGTTACTTCATCATTCCCTGTTTAACATAAACAATTAATAGTTAATATTTTAAGTCTCTATTTTTTTTTTTTTATTGCCAATCGAGTAGTAGACACATTCCACGTTTAAAAAAAAAATAATTGCAAAGGTAATAGAACGTATGTCTTTAATTTTATACTTCCTTTTATTTTTAATACTTTAAAATTTTGGTAATCTAAAGGTGAAAGGGCGTATAATTTTTTTTTTGGCCAGTTCACAAAGAACATATTTTAGGTTTAAAAATGTTAAAAAAATTTTTTTTGCGGTAGTAGTGGTGTAAAACCTCAACTATACAATTTTTCAAAGTTAAAAAAGAAAATATATTCAAAAAATAATAATTTAATTAATTGCATAATTTTTACTTTAAATTGATTTCTTAATTTTTACGTAATTTGTTTTTAATTTATTTATTTTTTATTTGTTTACATCAAATTTTATATATGAAGCTGTTATTTCAGTATGACTTATCTTATGAAATTATTATTCAACATTTGGTATCAAATCAATTTTTTTTTCAAGCGCCTTTTTTTTACCATTACGTAGTACTTTTCTTAAGACATACACCCTTTCAGCACAAATCCCTATTAACTCTCAACTATATGCTCTTTCACTTTAAGGCACGCGATATGTTGAATTTCGTATATATATATATATATATATATATATATATATATATATATATATATATATATATATATATATATATATATATATATATATATGATTTGCGGTACTTATCAGGACCATTTTTTGTTTCATGCTCTTGCGACTCCAAAAACAACAAAAAAAATAACGTATGGTTTTTTTTTCGTTTTTTTTTTCATAATTTAGCGGATTTTATCAAAAAATAGCAGATATCAGGACTTTCTCTATACGACAGTTTTGAGGACCCTCTAGTCTGTTGGGACATTTGATTCATTTGGTTGATTTCGGGACATGGCATTTTCAGGAACCTGGTGGTTTTCAGGACATGGCAGTTTTCAGGACTCGATTATATATTGAGATTTTTATAAGCGAAAAAAATAATACTAGTTTTCTGCGATGCTAAAAAATCAGTAGCCTATACTTGTAAATATCATTTTTAGTGTCGCGATAAGCACTTACTTATAATATTAGATCGGACCGAGATAATTTACATTTTTTTTTTATTTTGAAATTCGACTCTATAACTCAATATACTAAAATCCTCCTCACTTACTTCATCATTATATTATGTCCCGAGGAAAATTTTAATCTTTGTCAAATCTAGGTTACTATAGTATTACCTGTTATTTAAAAATAATCTTTTTTGTCAAGGTACTTTTTAAATATAATACTTAATGACCTGAGAAAGGCTCCAAACTTTTCTATCTCCTGACAATAGTCTATCTTTTTATTGCATCTTTCTCTGATTACTCTGCAGATGTTTAAATCGTTGCACACGCAACTGAATGGTTTCCCTATTATAAAATTATCAAAAAAATTAGGAAAACGGTTGACCCTGAAGGTCATCCCTGCAATTTCCCGCCAATTCTATACCTAAACGCTTGAAATTGCACTAATGACGTTTCTAGAGCTCTTCGAGCTCAAAAGTTTGATAAAACTTTAATAAAACAATATTTTTTGAATTTTCAAATCGCAATAACTTTTGAATGAATGAACTGATTTTCACGCGGTTGGTGGCATTCAACGCAGTTTTTTAAGCTTTATGAAACATTTTTGAGTTTATATTGATAGATAGGAAAACTTCGAAGTAATTCCGAATGAACACTTTTTTCGGTTCGCTTTCGTCAACGATAATTCACGAACGAATCAACCGATTTCGACCGGACTGGCGGCGATCGACGTGGTTTTTTGATGTTAAGAGCTAATTAGTTTTTGGAATCGATCGGTAAAGCCGTTTAAAAGTTATTCCACAAAAACCACTTTTGAAAAAATTTTTTTTTGTAGTTTTGTTGCGATTTTTCAAAATCTACAGGTCCGAATCGTTCCAAAGTATATTACAAATCTAAGTTTGGCTAAGCCTTTTCGAATAGCACCAACCACGATCAAATCGGTAACGCCGTTCAAAAGTTATAAGAGGTTTACATACATCCACACACACACACACACACACACACACACACACACACACACATACAGCCGCACGTACACCATCCAAGAATAGTCAGGGAAGCTTCCTAGGACCTCAAAACGTCGAGATCTGATGAAAACTCGATTTTCAAAATACTCAATTTTCTTAGCAGAAAGTTAAAAATTTTTTAAGCTATTTAATAAGAGTAGTAATTACTACTATTAATTAATAGTAGTATTAATTATTAATAATTAATTATACACAGTAAAAAATTTCGCGTCATAGCGTAAAAAAATTTTGTGTTAAAAATTTTTATGTTAAATATTTAACACTTTTTTGTGTTGATTTAACAGAATAAATGTTAAATTTACACATAAAAGTGTTGAATATTTAACACAAAAATTTTTAACACTAAAGATTTTTGACGCAATTACGCAAAATTTTTTATTGTGTATATTAGAGTGATTTATTTGGGACTGCTATGTATTTTTTTCGCTCCATTAACATATGGTTCTATGTAAAGTAAAAAAAAAATTTTTTTAAGGTTTATTCCATAATTATAATTTTATTGTTTTCTTCAAAAATTGAAGTTTTTTTTTTAAATAAAACGTATAGGAAATGAAGATTTATTTGTGTGTTCTATAATTTAACAGCCTTCGACACTACTGCAATGGACCAAGGCATAGCTTAAGATAATAACAAACACCTTGAAAGGACTTAGCGATATCAACTGATATATTTTGGTATTTTAACGCTATCAAACTCAAACTTTTACTAAATAATCTTATTTTTCGCGTATTCAATGGAACATCGTAAAAAATTTTATGTCATTGCGTCAAAATTCATCGTTAAAAATCATCGTTTTGGCATGGAAAATTAAAAAGTTTATGCTTAATAAGCCGAAATTTTTTATGAAAGTTGTAGATTTAAAATTTATAAGGGGATAGAAACTGATACGTCATACGGAACAAATTAATTTTAAAAATAGAACTGCAGTCTATAGTTTGATCAAATTTTTCTTCCAAACTTAAAATATCATTTAAGAGGGCAAATCATGCATGAACAGTTCTTGTCAGCTGATATATGGAGTTTTAATCCTTTTCTATTAGGCTAGAACAGACATGATCAGACATGGACAGGTCTAAGCGTATTTAACGCTCCAGGCATGAACAGGCTTGATTAGATCTGATCAGGTCTGAGCGTATTTAATGCTTCAGACATGAACAGACATGAGCAGGCATGAACAGGCTTGATCAGGTCTGATAAGGTCTGAGCGTATTTAATGCTTCAGACGTGAACAGGAATGAACAGGCATGGACAGGCTTGATCATATCTGATCAGGTCTGAGCGTATTTAATGCTTCAGACATGAACAGGCATGAACAGACATGAGCAGGCATGAACAGGCTTGATCAGGTCTGATCAGGTCTGAGCGTATTTAACGGTTCAGACATGAACAGACATGGACAGGTCTAATTTCAGATATGAATAGGTCTGATCAGTCCTGATCATTTTTCCCGGCAAAGCAGCATAATTTCGGTATTTTGTCGGTAATAGAAAATAGGGATCTTTTTTTCCGGTTCTTTGCTGCATTCGTGCCGCAAATATACAGTAAATATGCGGTACATTAATGGTTTGAATGCTGTTAATATACCGTAATTTTTCTATTGTTTGCCGTAAATATTCTAAATTGATTTCGTAATTTTTTCGTCATAATTCGGCAAAAAAACTGGCTAAAATAACTGAAGTATTACGGTAAACATACAGCATTTATATCGAATATCGAATCTTTGCGGCATTTCCAAAACCATGAGGGACTCCTGACTCTATTCATTATTTTACGCTGGCATAAATTAAAAACCAATATGAACTTGTCACCTTTTTCACACACGTATCCCGAGTCAAAATTTAAATCGTAGATTCAACGTATTGAACGTTCAAATCGTAGATTGAGCGTATTGGACGTTGAAAACGTAGGATAAACGGATTGAACGTTAAAATCTTCATTTGAACGTGATGAACGTTAAAAACGTAATTTGAACGTATCCAACGTATTATAATTGTGGAGAGAACCAATAATGGGTGAAAATAAGTAATATCCACAAATTCGGCAGAATTTGACGCCAAGTCCCGTTCACAACGTCTGAACGGGGCGACAGACTGCCGAATTATATACTGTAGTCATAACACTTATTTAGGGTTACAGATTTTTTTTTTTTAATTTTAAATCTTCGTTGCCAAATGACATTTTATTTTAGTAGATTATAACTTGTAATCCTGTTATTGAGCAGTGTTTATTTTTTATATTTATTACACTAGCTAATTTTTAAAAAATTAATCAGCACATACTATAGCGCCGCAGAATTTTAGATCCTGACTTTTTTCTGATGAGAAAAGAGCAGGTTCATAGATTATATAAAAATGAGAATGTATAGAAATCCTAAATAAGATGGAACACTCTAACGAAAAGCAACATTAACAGCTTGCGTTTACACTCACCAGGCAGCGCAGCTTGCTATCACTTACATAAATTTTACAAAACGTTTAAAATACACTGCCTCACTGCCCCGCATTTTAAAATTTAAAACTAGCAACACCTATCTGGAAATATTAGCGTATTCAATTATACTTACAGTCCAAAAGTGTATGGAATCGGATTTATAACTGCCTTAAGTTTCTTGAAAAAATTTTCTAAAAAAAAATTCAAAACATGTAAAACTTGAATTTTTATTTATTATTTCGTATAAAAACCGGAGAAATTCGAAATTTTATAATAGTTACGAAAGTATTTCTTTTAATATCAGTACCATTATCACCAATATAACATAAATCATTATTATTACTTTGAAAATCGCGGAAGAATTAAAATTTATAAAAACATAATTGGGACTTCATGAATAATCATAATAATAACACTTATTATTTTTAGAATTATTATTATTAGTATTACTGTTATTATTTATTTTTATTGTTTCTAACAATTATTTTTATTGTATCTATTGTTTTTATCAATATAA
>NC_058158.1:20401992-20458394 GCF_020080835.1 Cotesia glomerata | reverse complement strand
CTCGGGATATCCTAACCCTATAGACGGGTGCGGATATCATGGTTGAGTGCCGACCGGGCGCGTCCCCGGGTGGCGGATAGGGGGGCTGTGGGCTTGTTTGGAGAAACCTGGACCCCTTACAACAGAGGACAGGGATCTCTAATCAGATCCCGGCCAGCAGAGGCCGAAGGAAGCACAACCAGTGTAAAACCTGGCTTTGGGCGACCTCGACCCTGCCGCGGACCAACTCCCCTAAGCTAAGGTGGGAGCCATCGTGCCGATGGCTGTATGGTACTAGGGTTATAGTGCCGCAAACGATGCCCTTGGGGCAACAGGCGCAACCCCATTGTATTTATGCGCCTTCCGCTGGCATGCCAGGCTCTGTTAGCGGTGACCTTTAGTTCCTGGAGACTCGTGGGACCAAAAATGGACAACACAATAAACCCCAACGGACTGGGGACTCTGCGGAGAACCCCAGTCCTTCCATGAAAATGGACATCGTGGAGGAGGCACAGGGCTCAGCAAATGCCGGGCACAGTGACTCCTCCAAAGATATCATGAAGGGAGGCACAGGGCTCGACAAATGCCGGGCACAGTGACTTCAAAGATGATGAAGACTCCTCCAAAGATGATGGAAGGAAGAGGAACCGCAGTGGTGATGCAAAGCGACGGGCCCGAAGAGCCAAACTGGCCCTAGGGACCCAGGCTCTGAGCAAAACTGTGGACTACTTCCTCCCACCATCTCCGTGGCCAAAGTGGAGGAGGACCCCAAGGGAAAAAGCAATAAAAGGCCTAGACCCGAGGTGAACACTCCACCAGAGGCTAAGAGTTTGGCCAAAAAGGGCAAAATAGCCCACAGGTCGAGCGGCTTCAGTGACGCCGTACGGGCGAGCAGGAAGGTGGCAATAACACCTTCTGGCTACCCTGAGGTGCTACTGAGCCAAGAGACCAGCGACCTGGTAACGCAGGCACTCGTTGGAGCGCTGGATGCTGTCCCAACAGGACAAGCAGTCCCGTGCTTCGAGGGATGCCGGTGGGAACAGGGAGTGCTGTGGGTGACTTGCACCGACGAAGACTCCAAAAAGTGGGTCCTAAGGACAGTCCCAGCTCTCAGGGCTAGGGAGGGTCTCTGCCCTCCAAGTGTTGGAGAGGGAGGCTCTTCCTCGGCTCAGGAAGCTGACGGCGGTCCTGGGAACCAACGAAGAGAGCGGAGTCATTATGAGAAGACTCGCTCGCCAAAACCCTGGACTCAACACTGAATTGTGGAGAATCTGGGACAGACGAACGGTCGGCAAGACCGTTCACCTAGTTCTGGGGGTGGACCAGAAGTCACTGGCGACACCTCGGGGTGTAATTATCACTCCCCACTTCGGATTGGGTAGGGGCTCGCTTTTACGAGGCCCAATCCAAATCCGGAGGGGGGAAAGAGAGTGCTGCCGGGGCTACTGAGCCCACACCCAAAACCGAGCCTCCCAAGGGAGGACTGTCGACGGGAGAGGTCGAGCCGGCCAAGGCTTCGGATGCCAAGGGCGGCTCGATCCCTCCAGAGGGACGAGGGACTTCGGTCGCTGCCACCCCGCTGGAGAGCCGAGAGGCCTCCCGTGGAGAGGCACAAGCGACGAAACCGGGTCCTTCTTCCCTAACGACGATGTAGGACATAGGGTCCCTTCTGAAGCCTGCGCGTCTCCTAATTAGGAGTGCCTCCGAAGAAGATGGAACGATCCCCGAGGGACGTTCCAGCTCCAGAGGAAGGCCCACTAAAGCGGAGACGCTAGCTAAAGAAGGGGCCAAAGGGCTTAAGCTGGGTAAGCAATCTACCCTTGCTCAGGCCCTAGCCAAATGGGAGAAAGGGTCCGGCACATTGAAGGAACCAAACACCCAAGGCAAGAGAGATGAAGATGGGCATGAAAATGTCCCCATCCCCCTTGACACACCTTAACTCCAACCTTCCCCCACATTCCCACCTCCCTTCTTCCCGCAAATTCGCGAAGACCGTCAGCAATGCAGCAACTACAGCTGCAGGGCAGACGACGTTTTCGCAAATTAACTTACAGCACTGCAAAGCGGCATCTGCTTTACTTAGCAGAGACCTAGCAGTGAGGCACACAGATGTATCCCTGATACAAGAACCCTGGACGTACAAAGGGCAAGTATTAGGGATAGAACTGAAAGGTGGCAGTCTGGTCTATGGTGAATCAGAGCAGGGGCCTAGGGCCTGTATCTTCATAAACAGGAAGCATACAGCGCTCAAGTTGCACCAGTTCTGCACCAGAGACCTGGCTGTTGCCTCAATAAAAATTCCCATAGGAGAAACTAAGGCGGATATCATAATAGGATCTGCCTATCTCCCCTATGAAGATACGACAGTGCCCACTGAGGAGGTCATTAGACTGGTGGAGCACTGCAAAGTCAATGATCTGCCACTCATTGTGGGGTGTGACGCAAACGCACATCACATAGTGTGGGGCAGCTCAGACATTAATAGAAGAGGCTCAGCATTGCTGGAGTACCTTCAACCACAGGCTTGGAAATCCTGAATGAAGGATCCAAACCTACCTTTGTCACTTCTCGAAGGCAAGAAGTGATCGATATAACACTGGGCTCTCGAAGGATAGCACAGGAAATCAGAGGCTGGGAAGTCAGCAAAGAGAATCCTCTTCCTGGCCACAGACAGATAAACTTTTGAGGGAGAGGCAACAATAGCAACGGAACTCAGGACACTTATAGGAACCCCAAATGAGCGGACTGGCTCAAATATAAAAAGAGCTAAGAAACAGATTGGGAAGACCTGTAAGAGGACTGAGGAACGTGCCAAGGATTGAGCAAGTGGCCGAACACTTGCAACAAGCCATTGTTCAGTCCTATGAGATTGCCTGCCCACTAAAAGTTAGAAAAGCAACAAACGGTGACATGGTGGAATGCAAAGCTGAATAAGCTTCGCACCCTGTCCAGAAAGTTGCTGAATAAGTCCATCAAGACAAAAACGGACCAAGACTGGGCAGACTATAAAGCTGCCCAAAAACTGTATAAAAAACATATCAAGGTCTCAAAACTAGACGCCTGGAGGAGATTCTGCGGAGAGCTGGAGGACTTACCACTGGTGGCCCGCCTACGCAGAATCTTTACTTCAGGACCTAAAACAAAACTCGGTGTCCTCACCCTACAAGATGGTAGAGTGACTGAAAACAACGAGGAAACATTAGCGCACCTCTGCGAGGTTCATTTTCCTGGCTCGGAACTCATGGAACTGGAACAGGAAGAAGCCTCAGAGAATGCGATAATAAAAGCAGTCACGAAACGAGGAGACTGGAGCACAGCCGTCAGAGTGATAACACCTGATAGAATAAGGTGGGCAATTGGAAACTTTGAAAGGTTCAAGAGCCCAGGGGTGGATGGGATCTTCCCGGCTCTTCTGCAGGAGGGAAGAGAAATCCTCATCAAACACCTAACTAGACTTTTTAGGGCCTGCCTGGCCCTAAGCTACATACCGAAGGCTTGGCGTGAGGTCAGGGTTGTCTTTATACCAAAACATGGCAAAAGCAGCTATGACCTGGCCAAGTCCTTCAGACCTATTAGCCTAACATCGTTTCTCCTCAAGACATTGGAAAGACTGGTGGATAGGCACATGAGAGATAATGCACTAAACGACACGCGGGTGCATTATACACAGCACGCATACCAGGCAGGCAGATCGGTCGAAACGGCCCTACATGATGTGGTTACCTACATTGAAAGGGCCTTTCGAGGGAAGGAATCGGTCCTGGGAGTGTTTATAGATATAGAAGGGGCGTTTGACAATACCCCCTTCGAATCAATATGCGAGGCTACAGAGCTCTTCGGGGTAGAGAAATCTATCACCGGTTGGGCTCATTTTATGCTTCGCACAAGAATAGTGACTGCCGGACTCAGTGACACTAGAGTCCGGGCCCGTGTGAGAAGGGGCTGCCCACAAGGTGGGGTTACCTCCCTCTCATGTGGATCCTGGTCATCAATGAGCTCCTAGTGGCACTAGAAAACCTAGGAGTATATGCTGTAGGCTACGCCGATGACGTCGCACTGATGATTAAAGGCTCAAGCCCGACGGAGATGAGATGGAGAACACAACGTGCTCTAGATCTCATACAGAAATGGTGCATAGGAAAATCTCTAAGGGTTAACCCCAACAAAACAGAGATGGTACTCTTCACCAAAAGAAGGAAGCTGAAAATTACGGCTCTCTCTATCTTTGGCATGGAGCTTAAATTCTCAAAGGAGGTACGCTATTTAGGCGTAACTCTAGACAGTAAGCTCACATGGAGAAGCCATATCGAGAAGCAGACCCAAAAAGCAACTGCCACTTTCTGGGCATGCAGAAGAATATTTGGCATAACATGGGGCCTGAAACCAAGACTGATCAAGTGGATTTACACGGCGATCTTGGTTCCACAGCTCACCTTTGCCTCTGTTGTATGGTGGCCTTCGCTTAAGAAGAACATCAACATCAAGGCATTCCTAAAAGTCTACCGACTGTCGTTGCTAGGGATAACTGGGGCTCTAAGAACCACAGCTACCTTAGCAATGGGGGCGCTCCTGAACCTGGAGCCCCCGCATATCACTGCAGAAGCTCTTGCTATGAAAACAGCAATGAGATTGCTCTTTAACGGACACTGGACAAGGGCTAGAACGGGACATGCAGCCATCCTAAGGGACAGGGGACTCGACAGATTCCTAACCCAAGGAGGAGACATGAGCCCCTCGAAGCTACCACTTCAGACGTCAATATAAGGTCCTTATCCCAAGTAGGCAGGAATGGGACGAGGAAAACAAGAGCATCCTGTCCCCCATAGGGCTAGTCTGGTATACGGACGGCTCAAAACGGACAAAGGGGCAGGAGCTGGAATTTATAGCAGTGGACCGAAAACAGAAATCTCTCTGCGGCTAGGGGACACTGCTTCGGTTTTCCAGACAGAGGTATACGCGATCTGGGCCTGTGTAGAGCACATTTCTAAGCTCAACCACAGGAACAAGCACGTATACATCTGCAGCGATAGTTGCGCTGCGCTCAGGGCACTAGAACAAACTGAAGTGTCCTCGAGACTAGTGCGAAAATGCATAGACTCCCTAAATGAATTAGCAGAGTATAACAAAGTCAAACTACTGTGGGTACCGGGCCATAGCGGGAACGCAGGAAATGACAAAGCAAATGAGCTGGCGAAAGCGGGAGCTCGTAAAAGAGACCCTGAACCAGTAATCAGCATAGCGGTGCCTTTTAGTCTCATAAAGCAACACGCTTCCCTATGGACTAACGACAAGTTTCAGGAAGTGTGGGCAGAGGCAAAAGGCATGATGCATACGAGGGCACTTTTTAAAGGACCCTCCAAGACATTAGGCTTGTCCTTGATAGGGCTCGACAAGAAGCTGCTAAGGCTAACTGTCGGGTATATCACAGGACACTGGCTAACCGGCAGGCATCTGAGACGCCTAGGCATCTCAGATCACTCGATGTGCCCCAGATGCCTATCGGAGGAGGAAACTCCTCTACATCTAATCCTCCATTGCAGAAAACTGGCAACAGCCCGAAAGGACATACTAGGATTCTGCGATGGAGAGTCTATTGATATACAGGAGATTGGCGTGGGACAGTTGCTTCACTTCTTGAAGCAGACAGGCCTGGCCAATCTCCAAGATATATAACGTAACCAACCTAGAAGGGCTGAGTACAATGGTCCAATAGGACTGAGTGCTTGGCTCAATGTCGGCTACAATATTCCCTCCCCCCCAAATTCTATTCTAACTTAAAATAAAAAAACAAAATTATTTAACATGCATTATTTAAATTTTTAATATTTTTGTTACTCCAAAAATTAATAATTAATGAAATAAATATATTATATAAACTTTTATTACGCCATCTTGTTGAGTATGTTCATAAAAAGGGCTCCAAAAAACAAAAAATTTATAGATTAATTATTTAAACTTTTATACTGCCTTTTATGACAACACAAACTCGTAAAAAAATTGTTAATTAACAATTGTTAACTTTTTAAATAACTTTTTAATTGAATAACTTTTTGAAAAATTGTGTTACAATTGTAAATATGGCGGAATCATATTGTTTAAAATGTTTAAATGACACCAGAATTTTAAAAAATTATTTAATTCATATTTAATTGAATAAAAAAATTATTTGAAAACTATGCTTACTACAGTGGCGGCGCGCGCATTCCAAAACTGCCGCGCGGAAGCCGATTTTAAACGCTAAATTTAAATTATAAATAATAGAGCTACAATTCCGAGAATAGAGGAATTTGCTGAAATTTCCTGCTCTTTTAGAAACTTTTTTAATATTTGAGCTATAACTTATACTCTTTGAGTTTTTGCCAAAAAGCTGGATGACTAATTTTTTTAACGGATTTTTGTTAATAACAATTGTCATTTTTTTTTCTAGAAAAAATCCAAAATAGTCCTTATCTAAATGCCATTCCGGATCGTTTAAGCCATCAACCATATTTTTGAGAGACAAAACTATTTTTCACAGGAAATCAACTTCTCGACTAGACTACAAGCAACGATGGAAAAAAACTGTATTTATGATTAAGATCTATCTTTAAAAATTTTCAATATTTTTAACGTCCCGCTAAAAATCTCAGATTTTCAAAAATCGGGAAGTTATTGTTTTCACCCTGTTTTGAAAAAATCGAGTTTTCATCAGATCTCGACGTTTGAAGGTCACAGGAATCTTCCCTGACTATCCCCGCGAGGTTGTCACTATGTCTGTATGGATATGTGTGTGTGTGTGTGTGTGTGTGTGTGTGTGTGTGTGTGTGTGTGTGTGTGTGTGTGTGTGTGTGTGTGTGTAAGTATGTGAATCACTTATAACTTTTGAACGGTTGAACCGATTTCATCGCGGTTGGTGCCATTCGAAAGGGCTTCGCTAAACTTAGATTTCCTAAGAATTTGAACCGATTCGGACCGATAGATTTTGAGAAATTTTGAAAAATCTCAAAAAAAATTAGAAAAAAATCATTTTTGAAAGTGGTTTTTTTGGAATATCTTTTAAACGGCTCGATCGATCAATTTCAAAAACTAATCAGCTCTTAACGTCAAAAAACCACGCCGATCGGCGCTAATCCGGTCAAAATCGATTGATTCGTTCGAGAGATATCGTGAACGAAATAAAACCGAAAAAAACCGAAAAAACTGTTTTTTTCACATAACTTCGTCATTTCTTCTCGGATCGTTTCTAATGATATAGAATAATTTCAGAGGTTAAAAAACCGCGTCGATTGCCGCCGAAAACGTGAAAATCGGTTGATTAGTTCGAGAGATATCCTCGACGAAATATTTGGAAATAAGGATTTTTTCAACATAACCGACATTTTTTGGAATAACTTTCAAACAGCTCTACCGATCGATTCCAAAAACTCATCAGCTCTTAACATCATAAAACCACGTCGATTGCCACCAAGCTGGTCAAAATCGGTTGATTCGTTCGAGAGATATCGTGAACGAAAGAAAACCGAAAAAAGTGTTTTTTCGGAGTTACTCCGAAATTTCTAGTTTGACCAATTGAAACTTAGAAATTATTTATAAGGCTTAAAAAACTACGTAGAATGCCGCCAACCGCGTAAAAATTGGTTCATTCATTCAAAAGTTATTGCGGTATGAACATTCAAAAAATAGTGTTCCATGAAACTTCTATCAGACTTTTGAGCTCAAAGAGCTCAAAAGCATAGAAAAGGTATCTTTTTGAGCTCGGAGAGCTTAAAAAAACACAGATTGTACTTTTGAGCTCGAAGAGCTCAAAAAAGCGGCCAGGTATTAACGGAATTAGCGGGAAGTTGCAGGGATGGCCTTTAGGGTCAACCGTTTTCCTAATTTTTTTTTTAAATAAAGGAGATAAGTATACAAAAGGATATCTTCTAAAATTAATCAATGGTATTAACTGTATAGGGACTTGAAAAAATCTATAAAAAAGATTGGAAAATACAAAAGTGCACGCCTCATAACGCTAATTCATTTTTTAAAAACGAAATTAATTGTGTAAGTGATTAAAAAAAAAAAAAAAAATTATAATTAAGTAATTTCTTACAGAGTATTTTTTATTTTTTTTTTAAATATCGGCGCCCTTTTTTCTTGTCATATGCGCATACAGTATAAAAAAATCTAGTTTGTCTTTGTACGGTTGTACCGTGGTAAATTTTAATGAAAATTCAATTGAAAAAAAAAAAATTAAATACGTAACCTAGGCTGATATGAAATACGGACTCAGTTCATCGCATTCTTAAACTAATAAAAAAGATCCGGTCTTGAAATATCAATTTGTTCGGGAGTAATCGTTGGTACATCAAAAATGGGGTGACATCCGGACGTCCACGTAAAATTTTTTTTAAAACGTTTTTTTTTCCAAAATAGCAGCATGTTATGATTTTAGAAAGTAAAAGATGGTTTAATTTAAGTGTTTTTTCGGTGTACATCTACTTATATCATTGTATAAGTGTAATATGGTTGTGATAGAGGCATTTGAAGATCACAAAATTGCTTGACCTTGACGAGTCGAGTATAGAGCACAACCTCACGCGCTTCGCGCTGTGAGGCATGCAAAAAACTTTTATTTGCCCTCAGATATTATAATATTTTTTATTCGTTTACTTGATTCTGTCTGTACTGAGAAAATTTACAGTTGTGTTACTAATTATAACTTTGCGGATTGAGTAAAAATTCTAACGACTAACAGTGCACAAATTTCTTGCTCAGCTTCTTGTCATTATCAATTATTCTAAAAACTTCAGTTATTTTAACATTTAAGTTCATGTTGTTTTTTTAATATCTGTCATTAAAATTATTTCTCAAACACAATTACTGATCTTTTAGAGTATTAATCAACATATTTATTTCATTACATTATAGATTCCACAGGATGATTGAAAAAATGGAATAGACAAGGTAAACGTTTGTTTTGCTAATTATAAAACGTAAAATATACAAAACTATTCATAATTAAATTACAATTTTAGATTGAATTACCACCAAAGTCTGGTTTTTACATGGCTCACGGTGTTTTTCTTAATATTCAACTAGAGACTGGAAACGATTGGACTAAAATCATGTCGGAAACTATCAATGAAGTTTACGGATCTATAATAAAAAACTTCTCAGCTCGTGGACGATATTCAACTAGCCAGCCAAAAATTCATGCCAAGTTATTTAATAACTTGTGATTAAATTAAATAAAAAATTTATATTGTGTTAGATGCGAGTAGTGTATTAACAGTCTTGTCGTACTAAATAAATTTCTTTTGAAATTCACTAGTAGCAAGGTTTCTTGTACATGCTATGTCTTACAAATTGGAGTATAGACTATGAACTGCTTTTACGCCATATTATTTTACCTAAATAAATTTATGGATAGACGCTTGCAAATTCCAACTATGTACCGCCACTGGATTTGTAAATCAGTCCTGACTATCTGAAAAGGTTTTTTGAGTATCTGAATTTACTTTATTGTACCCGAGGATTAGCTAGTTCGGCGATATTCAAACAAGGAATGTGAAAAATTCCTCTTGAACATGGTTTTATAATTTTTTTGGGATATAATAATGTAATTATTGTGATATAATATTGTGATATAATAATTTGAATTTCCCAAAAAAGTGGGTTTCTTATTTTCAAATAGCCATAACTTTATTAGACATTGGCCGTTGGGTACCTTTTTTTTTTTATTTTTTTTTTCTCAAAAAAAAAACTCCAATCAATTTGACAACTATTCCCGCTCATCCTGGGCAAGGCCGATTTTAAAAAAAAATTTGTTTTATTTAATTGAAAAAAAAATTGTCAAATTTTCTGGAATAATAAAATTTTTTATTTTTTCAATTAAATAAAAAAAATATAAAAAAAATTCGGTTTTGCCTGGGGTGAGCGAGAATAGTTGTCAAATTGACTGAAGTTTTTTTTGAGAAAACAAAAATAAAAAAAAAAAAGGTACCCAAAAGTCAATGTCTAAAAAAGTTATGGCTAGTTGAAAATAAAAAAGTCACTTTTTTGCGAAATTAGTAGAAAAGAGTAGAAAAGAAGTAGTGGTGGAAAAGTGGAAAAGCGGAGTAGTAATGGAAAAGAGTAGAAAAGAATGATAAAGTTTCCGCTAAATCTAAAGGGGTCGAGTTTAAAAGTGGTCGATTTGGCATGGAATACCCCATATGTAGGTACATCAATTGTTTTTCTAGATACTACTCATGCTTTTTACGATAACTCATTATTGAAAGTGAATCTGTTTTTTTTTTTAACAAATTTTTTTTTTTTTTTTTTTTTTTTTTTTTATTTATTTCTTCTAGAGCAAATAAGAAAATGAGATTCTAAGTTTACTAAGTTTGCTTAGTTAACTAGGATAGTTAAAAAAATTTTTAAATTATACTGTGAGACCCCATTGATAATTTTTCGAGGTTTCAAGGGAAACTTGAATTTTCAATGCTCTTAAACCGAATGAATATAAAAATCCGATAATTCAGTACCACCATAACTTGTCGTGTACTTTTTTCATCTCTGAGATTTAGAATTGTTTTAAATTATTTACCAACCTTTTATTTAATAATTTAAGGTAATACTTGGTGACTAGAACGTGCCGTACGTTTATGTAAGACATCCTAGTTTCCTTGTTTGATACGTGAGGTATTTGTCACCTGTTTATAGGTATAGATATCAATTGGATATGAGTTAATTGATAATATAAACTGGTTTTTAGAACCAAAATAGAAAAAAAAATTTTTTTTACAAAATTTAGAAGCTGGAATTTATTACTGTGGTGACTTCGCATAGTGATTTCGCATAGTATTCTTATAGAACTGTAGCAGCTACAACTACTTGTAACAAACTTAGGAATGTACGCTTAATTAAATCTTGAAATAATGAACATAATAAAAAAATAAATATATTTACATTGTTGTATTGTTATATGTAAGCCAAAAGATTTTGAGAAATCTGAAAAAAAAAAAAAATTTGAAAGATAATTTTTAGAGCTCAAAAAACCACGTCGATCACCGCTAAGTACGTGGAAATCGGTTGATTGGTTCATGAGATATCGTTGTTGAAAAAATTCGGAATAAGTTAATTTATTTTAATTTCTCTAAAATTTTCGATCTAATCAATTCATGTTCAGTAGTAAATTATAGAATTTAAAAAACTTCGTCTAATGTTGCGAACTGCGTAAACATCGGTTTATCAATCCAAAAATAATTGCAGTTTGAAAATTTTATGAATAGTATTTTATTCAACTTCTGTCAGACTTCTGAGCTCAAAGAGCTCAAAGACGTCATAAGTACAATTTCAAGCACTTAAGTATGGAATTAGCGGGAAGTTACCGGGATAGCCTTCAGGGTTTTCCTAATTTTTTTTTATTCTGCTTGTTTTTACAGCGCATTTATGATAAAAAATGTCATAACAGGAAAAAAAAAGATTTCGATATCCTCTTTGCTTTCATAAGTTGGAAAAAAATTTTGGTTCTCTTGTTTTTGGATAAAATTTCTATTTTATCTTTTTTTGATGTTTTTGATATATATTTTTTTGAAAAGTACATAAAAAAACGAACAATAAAAAAAAAAGTTTATTATCACAATTTTCTAAAAAATTTATAATTTTTTTTGAAAATTTTTTAAAATTGTAAAAATTAACTTTTTTTTTTAAGTTGTTCATTTTTTTATGTATTAAAAAAAATATATCGATAAAATCAAATGGAAGTTTTGTTTAAAAAAATTAAAATTAGAATGGTGGAACCCACTTGTAAATGATTAGCATAATTTTTTTCGAATTTATTAACGAGTGTCAAATAAAAAAAATTGAGATAGTTTTTATTCTCAATTGGCCTATATTTTTCCATCTAACGACAATAGTTTCAACTATATAATTTACTTGTGGCGCCATCTTGTAGCTAGATTAAAATTGAGAATTTTAAATTTTTGTTGTTATTTCAGTCACAATCCTAACCTTCAAGCATAAAACACGCGAGCTTAGAATTCTACGTAATAAGTAATTAAAATTAAAATGTAAAAGAAGGCAAACATACATTAATTATCAAGGTTGATGTACCTTCCAAGTTTTTTGATAAATTCTTTGTAAAAAAGTTTATTAATGGTTTCGGAGGGTAGGTGCACTTCGCGCGAGAAAATTTGAATTTTTTGCAAATGGTGTCTATCCTACATCTTCTTAAGAGCTCAAATTCCAGAAAAATTGTTCCTCCGTGATTCATTCGGTTGCTGATGACTGGAACAGCCAGTTCTGGTAGTCCGCAATACATTGTTTTTCCTTTGGGCCGTGCATTTCAATCCTTTAAAATAAAATTTTATTATTACTCTGTCTATAAAACATGATACTGTTAAAAGTTAATAAATACCTGATTTTTTATTCAACATAATTCCGTATCATTTCACGTACACGGCACCTCTGATCTCCAGCTGTAATTCAGCTGTTCGACTGACTATGAAGAATTAAAAAAAATTATTTAAAGTATCTGGTTATTTATTTAATTGTGCAATACGAATAATCAGCAAATAAAAAATATTTCTGTCGAGTAGTTTCTTTACAATTGTTCGGATAGGGTTGGCTTCGAGACCCGACCATAATATACCGATTCCAACCGCGTGGCCTCACTAAATTATAAGGCGAGAATCTCAACCAACCCAACAGTAAAAAAAAAACGCGGAGAATCCTACTGGACAGAAATTAAAATATTATATCAGCTATTATCTGATGGTAACACTATATTATACACATAAATTTTCACATTTTTTAATTGTAATAAATGTATAAATAACAAGCTTGCAGTAGCAGCTATCAAAACATATACTTATCATTTTTATAGACGATTATGCACTCTCAGCGACTTTTTCGTGGAACTCTCCCCGATATTTATCCAATTGTAAATATATGAAATCTTCTTTTTTGAAAATTTTATCACTTAAATACCTTCAATTTCAATTATATTATTTGTCACAGTACAGCGAGACAGCGAGTTTGTTTACAAGCAAGCCTTATACAAGATGGCTGAGAGTGGCGCTTGCGGATTAGATATATACATTTTCATTAAACATATAATTTTAAGATGTCGCTGCGATCAATTAAGCGGGTAATTCAAAATTGAAGCTCCACTTTACATTAATAGATTTCATAGGAATTTAACAATTGCATTTGTCCTCGTGGTGGATCCTACGAATAATTTCGCTATATTTCGACTCAGCTCGTGATCCTGATTCAGAAAATATATAAGGTTCAAAAGTTTATATATATATATTTATATATATATATATATATATATATATATATATATATATATATATATATATATATATATATATATATATATATATATATATACGATATACGAATATAACGCGGCTTGTGTCCACCCTAACTCCTACGATTCTCAACGGATCCTTATGAAACTCAGAATATATACCCGGGTAAAAAAAATTTATATATAATTATATATGGAAATTGGCCTTATATAATTATATATAGTTATATATAATTATTTCGATGAAAAAAAAAAAAATAATTGCCGAGAGCAGGATTTGATCAGTGAACCTCGTATTCAGAAACCTGATCCACTACCAATCGACCTAAGAGACTTTTCTGAAGTACCTAACTCGTGTGAACTTCAAGTACTGCATATGTTATATAAGCAACTATCTCTTTTTTTGTTCCCCTTTAAATTCAACATTAATTAATTTGAGAAAAAAAAAAGATAGAATCAGAATTAAGGGCTCAAATTTTCGGAGAATTTTTTCTTCAGCATATAAAACCAATTTTGCTGGAGGAGCGAAAAAATAATAGTTCTTCAAAACTAATCACCCTAATAATTATATATATTAATAAATATATGAAATCGCAAAACCAATCATATTATTATTATACGAAATCACAAAAGTCATTATATACAATTATATATAAATTATATATAGTTTTATATAATTATACGAAATCACAAAAGTCATTAAATATAATTATATATAGTTATATATAATTATACGAAATCACAAAAAACTTTATATATAATTATATATAAAGTTTTTAACCCAGGTATTCTTCTCATAAATGCCTAAGTCAAGTTCAAATTTGAGCGGAATCTATCGATTATTCACAAAATGCCAGCAACTTGAAATTTTCGAAAATCTAAAATTTTACACTTTTACTGCTTTTTCCCCGAATAACTTTTGAACGCGATTTATTTTTAATTTCTGTAAATTTTATGTTAAAGCCTGTAAAATTAGCTTTAATTTATATACCTGCATTTTAATTAAAGGCTAAAAGTAGCTGTTACTGAAATCTACTTTAACTTCGGCCGTCGAATGGCCTTTTTTTAATTGTAAAATCGATCTAAATAATAAAAATAAATAACTCGTTAATTGAAGATATGATTATTTTTATTGATTTGTATTAAAAATTATTGAATATAGGGATAGTAATGTTCTGATGGTGGTGGCAGACGCATTGACGGTGGAGGTGGATATGAAGGTGGAGGTGGATATGAAGATGGAGGTGGTGGTGGTGGTGCATATGAAGATGGTGCTAGCTGAAGTGGATATGAAGGCGGAGGTTGTGGAGGTGGAAATGTTGGTGTATAGCTCGGTAAGAATGTCGGGCGACCTTGTGGTAGTGGCTGATTATTGTTAATCATTTGCATCCATGATATTATTGTCTGTCATCAGATTTAAAAATATTAGATATAATTCATATTCTGTTATTAAATACTCTTTAATAGGGCTATACATTTAATCAGCTAATCAGCTAATCTTTTAACCGGCTAAAAAATTAAATTAATTTTCAAAATACATATATTATAGGACATTCCATGCCAAACTGACCACTTTTGACCCCGAGTCTTAGTCTTTAGATTTTTCTGAAATTTTTATATCTTACTCTAATACCATATTGAAAACAATTTTCAGAATTTTGTCAAATTTTTTTACCGAACCAAAAAAAAGTTACGAATTATTTAAAAATCCGGAGACTGTTCTGCCCAGAGAACTCTGTAACATATATGTAGATGTAAAAAAAAAAAAAAAGGTCATTTGTTTTGGATGGCTAAAAATAACAAATCAGAGTAATTAGGATTATTAAATAATTAATTTATTCATTTTAAATTAATGAATAAATAATTTAAACGTATAACAAATAAATAATTTTTATAATTTTGAAGTTAAACGTTTTTTCTTCAATTGTTTGATATCATATATCAATAGTTAAAGATTGTTATTAGTCAATATTGTTGTCAATTTGTAATAACATTAAAATTTAGTTAGTTTTTTTTAATAAAATCATACTTAGAGCTTTTTTGAGTTGCTTCTAGCAACGATTGCTGTTCAGGTTTACATATAAAGTCAAAAAATTCATCACAGTTCATACTAATATTAATTTTTACACATAGCTCAGCTTTAACTATGTCAACACTCAAGTTATTACGTTCGTCAGTCCATAAATTGTTCATCAACGAAAATATTCTTTCTACAAATGCATTACTAATATGTATTGATAAAACTTTACAAACAATTTTAAATAATTCAGTAATTTCGGTACACTGAAATAATTCTACCCATTTTTTATCTATAGATTTATCACTATTAACAATTTTTTCACGTACTAGATTCACAGCACTGACTTCGTCATATAAACTATCTTCATTTACATTAAATAATAGTTTTTGAGACAATTCTAGGACTTTGTCATAGATTAAATCTTGTTTTAAATCTAAAATACTAAAATATCGATACGGACTACCTTTATAATCATAATATTTATCTAGATAATCTATAGTTCTTTGGTAAACTTTATCAGCTTCCGCAACGAATTTTTTTCGTTGAGAATCAGTTAAATATTTTAAAGCTTGTTTTACTTTTGCACCATAGAAACTATCATTTAATCGAGTCTGTAATTTATTCTTCAAGTTTTCCATTGTATTATGAAAATCTATACTAGTCAGACTTTTAGTTTCGAGTATTAGAATTGACTGGTTTAAATTATTCATATAGTGATGTACAAAATATATATAAATTTCAGGAAGTGTTAGTTCAGCCATCAAATCTTCAGTACTCTCATCTTCATTATCAATAAATGCCCAAATTGCAGCTTCACATTCAGTCTTTCCTATCGAAATAAAATATGCTTTGAGAGCAGGCCAATATAGAACTAATCGATCGATACATTTAAATAAAGATAACCATCTTGTTGATACGTGACGAATTATTTTTCGATATTCCAAATCGAATTCCTCGAAAAACGTTTTCAAATGATCAACTTTTTTAGCACTGCAAGCGTAAATTTTTAGTACCAAAATTTCAACATCGTATGACAATACTTTGCAAGCGTTACGCCCAGCGTTATGTATTACGTGGCAGCAGCAGTTGGCTTTCACAATACCTGGAGATGCTTCTAATAACTTTTAATACACGGAATTACGTACACCATAATTAACGTTAGCGTTATCAGCTGAATATGCGGAAACAAGCAAAATGTCCAAGTTGTAATCATTTAAGCAGCTCCGGATATTAGTGTAAATATCGCAAGATTCTTCTTTAGGATCTTCGAAGAAATCTAATAATTTATTTTGTACGCCACTTTTTCTTGTGAAGTATTGAATAGCAATGGGAAATAGTTTTTGATTTCCATTGTTAGAAGCATCACTTGCGATTGAAAAGTACAAAGGATCTTGTTCAAGAGGCTTAACATCGTTTATCACCATCTCAATTGACTTTGGAGATAACACGTTTTTAACGATAGCTTCAGCCTTAGTTCTACCACAACGAATCTCTTTGCTAACCATTGAATCATTAAACATTTTTGAACTCAGTTTAATTCCACAATCAGTACTTAAATAGCTGTGATGATGTTGGAGACCATGATAAACAGAAGCAACTTCAATTTGAGCCTTCTTGTTATCAATTGCTGCTGATTTTACTGGAGCAAATTGAGTTATTAAACAATTTTTTTGTCGTTCAGATGTATTTTTTTTGTGCATCATAGAATTCATATGTTTAGTCAAAGCAGTTTCACCATCCCATTTGATAGTAAATTGAGATGAACAGTAAACGCACTTAACTCTTTTTTTATCAATTTTTCTCATCCAATCCGCATATAAATGATTTTTTTCCATCTTTCGTTGAAAGATGTTTCGTACTTAACTTTTTTTTGTCTTGGCTGTTCTGCCATTTTTAAAAATTGCACTTTTGTATTCAATAAATAATTTTAATGATAATTTGTATTTTTTGTTAAAATTATAAAATCTCTGATAAGATAAAACTATTATTTAGCAGCTACCTGAAAAAATACATGATATATGAGAATACATATTAAGGTTATAAAATGTCATTAATTTAAAAACCCGAAGTTAATCAGGTGATGATAGGTATATAATGAAAATGTATGATATCAATACTTACATTTAAATAATACTGATCATAAGTGATGCCTTAAAACTAATAATCACAAAATAATTAATTAAATATTCTACATTTTAAAAGTGCGAATTTACGTACGTCAACAGCAACATTATTTAGTTGTGAGAAGTACGTACTCGCAAGCGTGAGAATTCAAAATGCGAAACTTGATTAGCGCGACTAACGCGCTCTATATTCTCGTTAAATTATTATTATTAATATAGTTCCGTACATTTTGTTGCGACAGAAAAAAAAACTGTATTTTTTTCCTAAAAGTAAAAAAATCCGGAGATTATTTTTGTAAACTGGAGTCCGGAGAATACATTATTTTTCTGGAGTCTCCGGACTAAAACCGGAGAGTTGGTAACCCTATTAAATAACCATAACTTTTTGAAAATTAACTTAACGGGATGTTTTTTTTTAAGTTTTCGGTTTTAAATGTACTTTTTAGAAAAAAAATCAAAATAATTCGGGTTCATATTCATCGTTTTTTTTTTAATTTTGGAATAAAACGAAAATTTCGGGATGGTTGTCATTTTTGATTTTTTTTTTCTTTTATAAAAAATCAGTAATTTCTGCGAATTTTCTAAAATTTTCAGTGCTATTTTTTTTCTTTTTTTCTTTTTAAAAATGGGAATAAAAATTTTTTTTAACTGTTTATTTTTCGTTTTACCACTCTGAAAATTTTTCAACCGATTTTGAGAACTTCAAAATCCGAGAAAAAAACAACAACAATTAAAAGTTACATCTATAAGATTTTATTATTTTTCAATACAGTTAGATCAAAAATTAAAATACGCATTGAGTTATTTTTCGTATTTTCTTTTCCGAAACTAGGTACTTGCAAAAACAAAAAAATTAAATTGTTGTTCGGTCCAATTTGAAGCAACGCATGAACTTTCAAAAATTTTGGGGCAATTAAATTAATTTGAAAAAAAAATACGAAATAATAATTCAATCCTTCTTTTAATTTTTGATCTAACTTTATTGAAAAATAAATAAATCTTATCGACGTCACTTTTAATTGTCGTTTTTATTTTTTTTTCTCGGATTTTGAAGTTTTCTAAATCTGCTGAAAATTTCCAGAGTGATTTAACGAAAAAAAAACATTTTAAAAAAACTTTTGTTTTCATTCCTAAAAAAAAAGTAAAAAGAAAAACAATGCCACTTTGAAAATTACAGGAAATTCGCAGAAAATACTGATTTTTTATGAAAGAAAAAAAAAATCAAAAATGACAATCATCTCGAAATTTTCGTTTCTTTCCAAAATAAAAAAAAAACGATGAATAGAATCCGAATTATTATTTTTATTTTTTTTCTAAGAATTACATTTAAAAACGAAAACTTCAAAAAAAATAGTCAAAAGTGGTCGGTTTGACATGGAATGTCCCATAATATATGTATTTTAAAAATTAATTTAATTTTTTAGCCGGTTAAAAAATTAGCTGATTAGCTTAGCTAATTTAAGTTAACCGGCTAAGCTGATGGCTAGGCTAATAATGACCTGGTTAACTTTTTTGCCGCATTATCCGGTTTAAATGTATAGCCCTACTCTGTAATTGTATTTTAATTACGATAACTTTTAAATGAGTTAATAAAAATAAATCATGACATTCAAATTATTTTCTTTCTATATAATAAAAAGCTAATCAATTAAAATTTAATCCGGCAAAAAACTTTGATACTTTTTTACGAAAAAAATTCTCTAACAAATTTTTTATGAACAGTATCTTATGAAAAAATTGCAATTAAAACTTTCAAATCGTTCACTACGATAGTATAAAAGTTGGAAAAAAATGACTAAATTTTTCATGAATTTGGAATTTACCAAGTTTTTTTGAATGCTATCAATCATTTTATAACATTAATTCATACAAACATCGCAATAAATGTTTAGCAATCACACAAAATTTCCGGTGTGACCATTAATTTAGTATCTGTTTAAATTATACATAATTTGTTGTCTTTATCATTTTTTAATTTTTTTTTATTTCTACATATTTATTTTATTAAAAAACTACAAATATTAAAATTGACGTTATTTACGTGTATATTCAGAGAAGCGTTTTCTATGTTTTCCAGGCCTTTGTTAGAAAAGTTTTATATTATTAATAATATATATTTCATATATTTATAATGTTATTTAATATAATTAGTTAGAAGAATAGTGATAATATAAAATTTTTACCGTCTTATATAATAGCCAACTTTGTTAGTGTATTTTTTATTTTTTTTTTTACACCAAAATTCTAACACCGAGTCATTAACACCACACTCAGTCCAAAAAATTTTTTTCAATCTATAGAAATATTTGTCAATTTGAATATTTTTTAATCTTTTCACATCTCTTTTCCTAATTATGGATAAATTTACTTACATCCTTCAATGCTTTTGTTTCCTGCTTCAATTCACCCATACCCTTCCTCAATCTATATAATTCCATTTCTACTTTTTTGAGCCGTGAATGGATATTTTTTTCCGGAATTTGAGGTCCTTTTTCTTCCTCACACTTCTTTTTTTCTATTTTATCTGTGGAAAAAAAAATAATATTAATGCCCTGCTTTCAAAAGATAATTTTTAATTATTACCCAGCTCAAATTAGCTTTCTTTATCAGGGTATTCCCGATTGAAAATAAATGAAAAAAAGTTGCTCCATGCAAACTACATATTTATTAGGCTGTTTCAAAAAAATCAACAATTTTTTTTTCTTAATTTTATCAAAAATATTGTTGCAAATAGTAAAAAAAAATACTGTGACAGTTTGAGCTCTTAATATTAATATTAAGAAGCGCCGCATCGTAAATTTCAATTTTCCGTTTAAATACCATGGGAACAGCCTTCTTTTAGATTTTCGAATTTTGTAACTCACGTTAGAGATAATATTTTTGAATTATCAAAGTTCATAGTTACAGAAAATTTAACGCTCTATAAAAAAGTTTTCTTACAGTTTTTGGATATATCTTTTTTTTTCAAGAGTTATTTAACATTGAAGTTGGGTCGATCTAAAATTTTTACATTTTTATATTTTCCGGAACAAGCGTCAACATTATGGAAAAATTTTATGAGACGTTTTTCATAGAGAATTTAATTTCCTGCAATTCATCTCTAAAGAAGTTTTTGATATTTTTTACATATCATAAGTTACATGCAAAAAACTAAAAATTTTTGGAAGAAAGTCATTTTACTGCTTAAAATTAATTTTTAGTTTTTTACAAGTAACTTACGATACGTAAAAAATATCAAAAACTTCTTAAAGAATGAGTTATAGGAAATTGAATTCTCTACAAAAAAAAACGTCTCATAGTATTTTCGATAAAATTAGAAAAAAAAAATTGTCGATTCTTTTGAAACTGTTCGATATTTATACATACATGCAAAGAAATTAAAATAATTGAAAAAAACTCTAATTTCATTATTTTTAATCAGTATTTTTGAATATTTAAAAATAGAAAGGGATGGAATGAATTCGGTGATTATAAAGTACTCTGCTGCGTTGCAGCATGAGACGCACAAAAACGAGTTCCTTCTAAAATCCCGACTTTACACCGAACACTTTCGCTAATCTTTATTTCATTTATTTTATATGTATAAAAATTTACTTTAATCATGTCTCGTAAAAATAATCTTTAACTCTTTAATAAATATCATGTCGAATTTTACCGATCGTCTTCTCGCTAACAGCAGACTCAGGATTGATGTTGTTGTCACATTCCTGCGGTTGCTTTGATTTTTTTTTAATATTCACACTACCTATAAAATGAGATTGGATTTGTCAATAATTTGAATATTAATATAATAATAGTAACAATTGTTTTTTTACCTTTCTTTTTTTTTTATCGGGTGACGAAATCTGCCGTGATTTCGGTCCTACTCGTTTTGCTAGAAAAAAAATTTTTTTTATTAAAAAATCTTGTTGTACGTATATTTTTTTTGTAATCGACATATTTACAAATCAGTGAGAAATTAACAAATCTACGAATATATATATATATATATATATATATATATATATATATATATATATATATATATATATATATATATATATATATATATTTTATGTTTTGAAAAACGAATTTAAATACAAGTTCCGGAACAAATGTTAAGATTATTAATTTTTTGTTTTATTCATCGTCATAATTTGAGTATGAATAATTTGTAATTCACAAAATACTTACTATTAATATAATGTATCAAGTACGGATTTGGCGACGACATTATTGATGTCACTTCGAATACTTAATTTGATTTATAGGTTATTTATTTTTAATTAAAATCTATTACTTGATCTAGTATTAACTGGTACCCCTGATAACCTAACAAGTGTTGAAAGTAAACATAGTTGGTACCACATTGTCATCAAGTTTTCAGAAATACACTATTATTATTATTATTATTATCCTATCATCAGTGGCGGGATAAAAAAAAAAAATGTTTAAAAAGGTGACCACTGTTACTAATAATAATAACAACAACAACAACAACGATAATAATAATAATAATAATAATTGTAAAAAATTTTTGGCAATCGATGTGGTTTAAATGACTCGGTGTTAGAATTTCGATGTCAAAAGTACATAAAATACACCAAAAAGTTGGTAATAATAAAAGAAGGTAAAAATTTGAGTCTTTACTTCCAAAATTTTGGCTCGAGGGTAAAAGGTAAGATAATATTGATAGCGACATTTTTTTTAGAGATTTTAATTTTTCTATAAAAAAATTTTCTTTTAAATTTTTGTTATTTCCTATATTTTACCGATAGTAATTTTTAAAAATCTGAAAAAAACTGTCTTTTTACACCGTGCGAAGTTCTCGGAGTCCATTTTCACTCAAAATGACAAATTTTTTACAGTGTATGTATTCTTAAATTTCAAGACTAGTTTTTTAATAATAATAAAATAATAAGAAATAAATAATTCGATGAGAATAATATATATCCGTGTCGCCTACCTCACAATGTGCATATGAATATATATAATATGTGTTTATATTTTTTTATGTACTGAAATAATTAATAAGTATAAATTTTGTTTTAATTCATATATAAAATGTTATATTTTAATTTTTTATATAAATACTTATTGCCACTATATTTTTTCACGTAGGGATTTTCCAGATCCATTGTAATTTCCAGATCCACCCTGATTAAAAATATTGATTTTTTTAACCAGGGCATTGTTGTATAATAACAATACTATTCATTGATGCATCGTATTTATTATAAGTACAGTAGGTGGATATTTTACTTTAGTCATAAGTACGGGTCTGCCGTCATTGATCAGAAATTCCCTCCTATCGTAATATAGTACGAATGGGCTGGAATTAAATTTTTATATATGCTCATATATAATCAAGAATATTACGATTCTTACAATTAATAATGAAATGAAAAAAAATTAAAAAATGTTTAGAATTTTTTAAATAATTAATTACGATAAAAGAAGGTTGAGAACGAAAATTTTGTATACGTCGAATTTTGAAACTACAGAAAATGCCATTTTGGTTTTGGAAATATATTTCTTAAAAACTTACTGTATTTATTAAATTAGATTTAAAAACATGGCGTACTTTTGCATAAGTACATTTATTTAGAGTGTGAAGCTTATGAGAGCGAGACGGAGAAAAAGTAACATCGGCGTGGATGCGAGCAGCGGCAGCGACTGGGGAGCGTACGTGCGTGTGCTACCTACTGTTCATACTTTCTACTTTCCTAATACTTCACCGGCTGGCATCGACGAGAATCGCTTTTATTTAGTGCTAAATAGGAGAATAATTTGTTTAGAAATTTCTTTTTTTTTCTTGAAATTTCCTTCTTGACAACAAAATAATAGTATCAATAATTGTATCAGTTTTTCATTTTTTTGTTACTTACAAATTTTCGAAAAAAAATTTGTTAGATTATTGAAAAGAAAATCACAGCGGTACTTGGAAATCTTATTAACTATTAAAATTTTTTTTTTAAGTTTTTTAACTATAAATAAAAAATAACTTCACTTATGACCAATAAAGTTATGACAGAAATGTATGATGACAAGTAACGGATGTACGATGAAAAGGAACGCGTCCGGTTTTTTAGTGCATGTGTAGTGTGTGTATTCTGTCGCGAAGCTTCGGGCACACAGATACAAATTAACGTGTATGCTGTTATTTATGATACTTTCAGCCACAATACACAGTGCTAAGACTGTTATTTATTCAGGAATTTTTGGGAATATCTGGATAGTGTTATAAATATCAAAATTTTTTGTTATTCCACTCAGTGCTTTTAAATTTCTTATTAATCTTCAAGTAAGTATTGACGGCTATAATTATAACCTGTAACCAGCAACAATCAACCTGTTAGCTGGTAAGAGTTACAATTTACCTATATTTTTGTCATTAATTAATAAAGCTTAAAATTATTATTATTAATTTTTAGCAATTGAGTTATCAAAATCTTCCTTTACTTTTGATTTTTTTGTAAAATTAAGAAAGGAATGAAAATATTGTCTGCTGTCTGCTGATTATGTTATGGAACTAAAATATGTTGACACCTGATAATTGCACAATTTTTTTTTAACAAGTTACGGTACGGTGCAAAAAAAATGCTTCACATTTGTTCTAATAATGGAGTTGTTAAACAAATATACACCACATTTAGACGTCTAAATAACCGTTTCTACATTTCATTTTCATGAACATAACAGTTGTCTGTTGAGTGCGATTTTTCAACAATAATTTTTGTTTCTAATTTAATTAATAAAAAAAAATTTGAACAGGTTGAGATTTTAAGCTCTTCGAGTTTATTTTCTGTTAACTTTAGGGTTATTTATTTTCATTTTTCATATAGGCCCTAGCGATTAAATAATTAAAAAATTCATCAATTCATGTTCTTATTAATCAGAATATTTTCTTTCTTTTGCAGATTTTCTTTTATAGGTTCATCTCTTTTAGGTTCATTTTTTACAGGCTTTGTTTATCAAAGATGGGCAATAAGAAGAATGCAAATCGTCGAGTGTCGAGAAGGTCGAGCTGGACAAGTGTGTACGTACAATCTAATCTTTTAAATTTCATGCTTATTGGTAATTTCTATAGTAATATTTAAAAAATGAAATACCTTTCAAAAATACCTTTCAAAAAGTTATTTTCTTCTTTAGAGATAAAAAAAATTTATTTATTTTTTTTAATATAACGCATAGTAGCCTCAGCTTTATAACCGCAATTGAATACTTGTTTTATATATTTTCACAATTTTCAATGTAGTGAATTTTTAAAGTTTGAAAAATTACTCTTATTTTTTATGGAATGATACCCTTTTGAAACTATGCTTATCGATTGTGATGTTGTTTCTTAAAAAACTTAGTTTCCTAAATGATTCATTTGCGAAAAAAAAATTAATTTTTAAAATTTTCCCTAATAAATTGAAAATGTTCAGCAATTGCGATGTTATTGGTATCACCCCATTTCTCAGAAGACGTTTCCATCAGATCTCGATGTTTTAAAGTTCTTGGAAGCTGCCCTGACTATTATTACGGTGCTATCCTTGTGACTATGCATAAGTGTGCGTATGATTGAAAACTTTCCAATAACATTTGAATGGCTTTACCGATCTGAACGACAATTTGATGGGGCATTACTAAACTTGAAACTTCTACCCTTTTTGAATACATTCAGACCAGTTAATTTAAAGAAACCTAGAAACAGATGTTTTGCAAAAGTGTTTTTTTCTAAAGAACTCACAAACGGCTTAACCGATTGATTCAAATGACTAATCAACTCTTAACCATGAAAAATCACCTCAATTGCCGCTTATTTGGTAAAAGTAGGATTATTTGTTCGATAAATATCGTGAACGATAAAATTCAAAAAAATTATTTTTTTCTAAATATCTTAAATTTTTAGGTATGATTTCTGAATTTTCAATCCGATCTTTCTTTTTATAGCGAGTTTTTTTTTGAAATTCAGAAAATTCCGCGAAATACTGAATTTCTTGTAAATTTTTGAGCTTGAAGTACTAAAAACTATTTTATTAACAGTAGACAGCTTAATATTATATTTTTATGTAGCAATAAACCACAAGTCATGATCACATCAATGATCTACCGAATAATTTAAAAGTTATGTAATAGTATATTACACTACAAGGAAAGTAAAATAAGAAATGTCTCAGAGCACATGTAAAAGAAAATCGAAGATTTTCAGAAATCGGGAAGTTATTGTTTTCACCCCGTTTTGCAAAAATCGAGTTTTCATCAAATCTCGACGTTTGAAGGTCACAGAAAGCTTCTCCCCACGAGGTTGTCACTATGTCTGTATGTATGTATGTATGTATGTGTGTGTGTGTGTGTGTGTGTGTGTGTGTGTGTGTGTGTGTGTGTGTGTGTGTGTGTTTTTTTGTAGGGGGGGGAATCCTTTTTACGGATTCTAGGCATAGCTGTTTGGCCTGGATATGTGGCGACTCGACGCAGCGTCATACTAACTCGATACTAACGCCCCTACCCACTAAACCCCTAACCCTAAACCCCTTTTCCTTCTTTCCTCTAATCCCTCATGGAAAACGCCGTCAGGCATTACTTCGTGAAGGGAGGATCTGGCTACTGCTCTTCCTTCTGGTGGCTAAGGTGTTAACTATCTTCCTTCTATCTTCTGCTATTTGCTCTTTTTCTTTCGGTGGAACGCAAGTCTTTAAGGACTTCTGTTGCAAACGTGTTGGTAGCATTCCAGGCAGCTTCTGATGACAACATTGCTTCTACTAGTGAATCTGGTTGCATTCTCTGGTTCAGGATCCTCTCCAGTTCTTCACGCTGTGGATCGAAACGAGGACATACAAAGAAGACGTGCTCCGCGTCTTCAGCAGCTCCCTGGCAGGACGGGCACTCCGAAGAGTCATCGTGCTTGAAGCGGTGTAGATACTCTCGAAAACACCTATGTCCCGACAACATCTGCGTAAGATAGTAATTGACCTCACCGTGATTCCGGTTAAGCCAAATGTCGACCCGAGGTATGAGACGGTGCGTCCACCTACCCTTCTCTGCAGCATCCCATTGTAGTTGCCATCGGCCTATGCTCTTCTGCCGTTCTTCAATTCTAAGTTCTTCCGGGCTCAGTGCAGTTGACCTTTTTCGTTGGTAAAGGGCCCCGTCTTTCCTCTGCTAGAACTCTAAGAGGTAGGGTTCCAGCAACGACGCACACTGCTTCTTCTGATATAGTGCGGAAGGCACTAGCTACTCGTAGGGCACTCAGTCGGTATATTGGTCCAGCTTTTCTCCATGATTCTTGGGTTCCCAGTGCTCATCAGCCCAAATGGATATTCCGTAAGTGAGCACTTATGTGACTACTGATGACAATAGTAGCCTCCTGCTCTGCATTGGGCCTCCGATGTTAGGCATCAGCCGTGCGAGACTAGCCCTCACTACTGACGCTTTGGCACTGACATGTTCCACCGGCACTGACATGTTCCACCTGCTGTTTGAAGTTGAGTCGTGCATCCAGCATCACTCCCAGATAACGGATAAATGGTTGTGATGTGATTTCTTGTTCTCCGACTCTCAACTTGATGGTTTCTACCGTTTTTCTGCTGGTGATGAGCACTGCCTCAGTTTGATACGTGATAAATATTTTATCATATAAATTTATCATATAAATACTTAATAAGCAGAATAATTTATAAATTAAATTCGTATAAATGTCCTAATTGATAAATTCTATAAAAATTCTAGTTAAATAGTTAAATTTTTTACAAATTAACAGAAATATCAAGTGGCCAAAAATGGTCCTAAGATGGCCAAGACCGGTATTTCCACCCTATGTATCCATAATATTTTAATAATTTTACCTCACATGGATATTAATTCTACTCGATTGATTAAATTTACTTTAGTTTTAAATTATTCTTAAATAGAATAATCTTGTGATCCTGGTCTATTGGTCGTTAGCCAGGCCGACAAAAAAAAAAAAAAAATCAAAATAAAATCGTCGAAATACAACGAGGGCCGGAAGTGTATCCTCGCTTATAATTTGGCAAAGTCCTTAAAGCAAGAGCGTAAACTTTGATATTTTGTAGTCAGGGTGCAAATTCGGCTTTACTTTCGACATAACATCACACTTACTGATAAATGTTTAAAATCAACCACCTGTTCAACGATAGCCGTGTATTATTTACAATAATATGTAGGAAAAATTTCATTTCGTCTATACGTACAACGAAATTATATAGAATCAACGCAGGACTATGAAATTAATTTTCAACCCAATTGCCGTTAGCAATCAGTATCTAACACCCGATACTATTTCTTCAAGTTTTTCGACATACTATTTTTTATAACATGTCGGATATTAATAATTTTTCTTAGTCGACAAATGAGGGTGAAGGAGGCCGTCAAGGATGCCGCAGATGAGAAGATGACGGAAGCTGAGGATGAAGAAGAGGTGAAGGAGGTTGAAATTGACGAGAAGGTTAATGAAAATATCGCAGATACTTTACTCATTAACAGTAAGGAGGTCAGTCGTGATACTGTTAATAATACTGATAATGAAGCCATAATTTGTGGTAAAACTCCGAGCAGGAAAGAAGAACCGCTTCAAGCGTTTACTCGCTATGAAATGATGTCTGAAGAGTTGGATAACACGCAATATTTTGACAACATGGTACGATCAGCAAGTGAAGATTGCTCGGAAAAAGATATAACTGTTCAAGTTGAAAACATAGTGACTCATTCATGTAAAATGCAAAAACGTTCAAGTAACTTCGATCATACGTATTGTAAGTCTAGTGACAACAAAAATCATTTTTCTGATACTAATCACGATAGTAATAAAAGCATGATTAAACAAACTGAAAATGAGCCTTACTACAAAGAACATATCACAACCAGACGGATTTTAGATTTTCCTTGGATTGAGCATGAATTACATGAAGCCTTTGATGATAATCATGCGGGATCATGTCAGGGTCTTTTTCGTGATCTCCAATTGTTACGCTGTACTGATCGTGCATTATTGACTCAAATGTTTTGGCAATGCAAAAAATGTTTTAAGACTGCAAGTATTTGGTCCAAATCACAAAAGTCGGTATATTCCATGTCCTTAAATGAAAGTGCTGTATTAGGTACCTTGATAAGTGGTATAGGTTATACGAATTTAAAAGAACAGCTTGCGACTACGAATATTCATGTCATGACAGACAAAACATATCGAAAGTATCGTGATAAGATTGAAAATTCAATTCTTGGGATATCACAAAAAGAAATGGATGAAGCTGCATAAATGGAAAAGCAGTTAGCAATAGAAGCAAATGATTTTATCATCCACAATGGTACCAAAATTCCTTATATTACTGTTATAGGCGATGGAGCTTGGTCTAAATGATCATATAAGAATGGAAGGTATGATGCGCTATCTGGTTTCGCTACAATTATTAGCTCACGCACAAGAAGGGTACTTTTTTGCGGAAAAAGAAATAAATACTGTTCAGTTTGCGCTGTTGCTTCGAGAAATAAAAAAGATCCAGCTCTGCATAAATGTTATAAAAATTATGCTCGTAACGAAACATCTACAAGTATGGAAGCAGATATAATTCTCGAAGGTTTTAAAAGTAGTGTTGAATCACACGGATTAATTTATAAATGTTTTGTGGGAGACGGTGATAGTAATCTCCACCAGTCTATCGTGAATAATAATCCTTACAAGGAATATGATATTGAAGTTCAGAAAATAGAGTGCAAAAATCATTTTTTTCGTAATTTCTGTAATCACATAGTGAATGCTTCAACGATAAAGATTCCTGCTTCAACAGTAATGAATATTACGATTTTACGTCAATGTGTCAAAGAAAGCGCTCGAAAAATGCGGAAATAGGTAGAAAAGAATGTAAAAGATATCATAGAGAATAAATAATGATCGAGCAGAACAAATTAAGCAACTGGGTGATATTCTCACGAATATGCCAAAACTTTTCTTTGGTGACCATAGTAAATGTCCTGATGAAATTGCTAGTGATTGTCAAAAAATTAAAGAAAATGTCATCGCAAGTTTGGAAATCTTTGGGATCTATCCGATAATTATTCAAATCATTTCAAGGTTGTCTAAACATGCGGACAGTTTGTTAGATAACGTTACAACGAATAAAAATGAAGGGTTAAACTCCATAGCAAACAAAACATTGGGAGGAAGACGTATCAATTACAGTCAGCGTAATGCATTTAATTTGAGAGTATCCGTTGCTGTAATCCAGTCAGATACTCAAGAAGTTGGAACGAAAATTCATCAATACATGAGTTTGGAAGTCCCATCAGAAGTAACGAAGTTAGAGCAAAGCAAACAAGCTCAGGTACTTTGAACTGAAAAGTCCCGAAAAAATAAAGGTAGGTCGTATCGGCGATTTTTCGGCGCTGATAAATCATACGGTAAAGTCGAAGAAGAAGACATGCCTTTGTTTGAATATAATCAAAAAAAAGAAGAACACTTTCAGAAATTAAAAGACCGACAGAAAAAACGCGATGAAATTATGAATGAAACAATAGATCAAGCTAATTCACCGAATTGGCATCAATATCGTAGGGATATAATTACTGCGTCCAATTTTGGATCGGTTTGCCGTCGAAGAGAAACAACTTCATGGTCATCGTTGGTAACCAAAATTGTCTATCTAACAGTAATTAATGTTAGTTCAATACAATTTGGCCGTGAATTTGAAAAAACAGCTTTGAAAGATTTGGCAAAAGAACTTAAAATGGAACCAGATGAAATTAAACCCTGTGGTCTTTTCATCGACAAAGACATTGAATTCTTAGGTGCCACGCCAGATGGTCTTATTGGTGAAGAATCAATTGTTGAAGTTAAATGCTTAGAATCCATAAAACATATATCACCTAATGAAGCACTAGAATTGAAAAAGCCACCTATGACCAAAATTTTTGATTTAAATACAGGTAACTTGAAAAAAACACACGATTATTATTATCAAGTACAAGTGCAGTTGCATATCACAGATAGACGGTATTGCTATTATAATGTATAAACCCCAAAAGGCGTAAGGTACGAAATCATTGAAAGAGACGATCATTTTTGGAAAACGAAAATGGAACCGCAACTCATTCGATTTTATAAAGAATGCGTACTTCCAGAAATCATTGACAGTCGAAAAAATCGCAATATGAAAATTCGTGAACCGACTTTCATTCTTAAAGCCCAAAAAAAAGCTAGAGCTGCGAAAGAAAGTGAAACTCAAGTAAATTCAACAGTTAATGAAAATTTGGAAGAAAAAATCGTAGAAACGTCTTCCACGTTGATTAAAAAACTCCATAACTGTTTGACATAACTGAAAGCACAAATCTTAAAGAGATAGAAATGATTTGGCAGGAAGAAAGTGAGATCATTTCTACAATTTGCAATAATATTGAAAATTCTATCCAAAATGTTGTCACAGATAGTTTCAATTATCCTATTGACTTGAATTTATCAAAATATCCATTAAAAACTGCTAACTTGACTGCTAATAATGCTCATATAAACCATACACTTAATAATAATTCCTCTTTGGTAAATGTTCTCGCAGATGGCAATTGTTTGTTCCGATCAATCGCTGATGTTATTCTATGTGACCAAGAAAAATATATTGACATAAAAATATATATAATTAATAATGTTTTATGCAATAAGGTTAAATACGAACCGATTATTTATTATAATGGTATTCCTGTTTCTGAATGTGTAAAAAACAACGATTCAAACTTTTCAACTGTCGATGACTTTCTACGCAAAATTGCACGAGAAAGAAAGTGGGGCGATCATGGTTCTCTCTATGTTTTACGTAGTGCATTAAAAATTAATATAATCGTTGTTGGCGTTGATAAATCAACTCATGATCTGATTAATATTCTCAAGTATTCACCTTCTATTGCACGATCGACAATCCCTGTGACGTTAGTAAATGAAATACAATGTCATTTTATTGCAGCTCGCAGAAAATCGGATTCTTGTAAATTCGATGTGCAAATTTGGAATAATAAAAAAATCAATATGGTGAAAGTTGATGAAATTCTAACTCATTATTGCAATAAATTTCATAATAAAATTTCTGAGATTCTGAAGAAAATATATGACAGTAAAAAAAGTCTACAACAAATTGAAAAAATTTTTGATGACAATCATCAACTTATTTATCTTCTCTGTGGCTACATGCAAAACATCAAAGTAGATAATAAATCAAGCTTATCTAATGATGATGATAATAAGAATTTGACTTAGATTTAATTCCGAAAGAATGCCTTGATATTTTTAATATCCATGACATTATTGGGGATGGTAATTGTTTTTATCGTTCTATTGCGAAACTATGGCTAAGCGATGAAATCCAATACCCAGAAGTTAAGCTTTTTATGATTAATCACATTCTTAACTACAGACATTATTACGCGGTATTATGTAAAGCAAATACCATTGCAGTCGTCACTGAGGTCAATGGTTAGCCGTTACCAAATCCAGAAATAAAAGATTTTATTAGGATGGTAGCTGCTGAAGGAATTTGGGCTCATGAAGGCTCGATGATTGCAATCAGTCAGGCTTTAGAAATGAAATTGATTACATTTACTGTAATTAATTCGAAAATTGCCTCAATCATTGAATCAGGTCCCGATGATGACACTAAAACTAACTCGTCAAACTTATTGACAGTTTTTAATACTAACAGTATCCATTTTTATGCAGCTCATTGCAAAAATAACAATTACAGTATTGCTAACATTCAGAATGACTTTGGAAAAAATATTCCGTACATGCATTTCGAATGATTTGAGTTGTATAAACGGTTTGGAACAGAAACTTGATAAATAGTAACATTTAAAAGTTATTGAAGAAATAAAATATTAAGATTTAAATTTTGGTGATTTCGAAAATTCAACAACTATGATACTGATTAAGCTCTATTTAATTTTGACTTTGGTATTTAGCTGTAAAATAAGAATTTTCAGTTTAAAAGAGATTAATTATAAATTGAAGACACTATTATCATGACAAGCCGTGTTCTGTCATATAAATATTTATTATTCATGGTATTTTCAGAATCAGATCGACGAGCTGAGTCGGAAAAATAATAAATTTTTCATAAATTTTTGCATGTAGACAAATGCAATATTTTTACGAAATCTATTAAAAACTGTGTCTTCCGAACAAATTAAACCCAGACTTAAATTATTGAAACTTTCAAAGTGGTGGTAAGAGGGCGGAGGTGGGCATCTTACGAATAAACTTTCCAATATTTGCTAGTTGCAGAATTTTTTGACTATTTAAATGGTCAGCTCTATTGCTTAAATAACTTCTCAGCCTTGCGACTTGTGAAAATTTGTCTGCTTTGCGACATGCTCGGAAAAAAGAAAAATGGAAAAATTAAAATTTATATCAAGATGAAACTTTTTTTTTTCAAAGTAGTTTTCTTGAGGCAAAGAGATATCTCTTGAACTGAGTCAAATTATTTTTCAGTGTAGTAATAAGTGGCACATTTCAAATAAAACTGGAAGAATCAACGTTTGTATTAAAAATTTTTTTAATGTATTCTTATGAAAAAATGTATTCCTGAAACTTGAAATTTCCTAGTTTTTCTTTCGTAGCATCATTCGTACCATTAAGTTACAGTATAAACTGTATTTTTTCCATTTTCTTCATTTGGTTTGGGCAGAAATTTGTCAGCCTAGCGACATGTAATAATTTGTCAGCTTTCCGACATGCAAAATTTTGTCAGCTTTGCGACACGCAAAATTTTGTCAGCTTTGCGACACGCAAAATTTTGTCAGCTTTGCGACATAAATAAGTAAATAAATTAAAAATTAATTAATGTAAAACCCTCATTACCTGCTCAGGAACCAGTACTTGCTTACTCCATGTATTTGTATATCTATATTCACGAATATAGATGTACAAATACATGGAGTGAGGATGTACTGATTCCTGAGCAGCTACTGGGGCTCTTACATTAATTAATACACCTTTTTTAAAAAAACTCACTGATAATATTTTATATTTTCCAGAAAGACAAGGAGTAACGGATCACCAATCTTAGGATACGTTCAATTAATGACATGAACGGAATATTCCACACCGAATCGACCATGCTTATGTATTCGACACCTTCTCCCACACTGAAATAATATGCGTGCATATAGGCTGGCAAGTTTTTTGTTTTTCAGATATAAAAAGTGTTTCTGAAAATTTTTTTGATTTCTCGTTCTTATCTGAAATTAAATAATTCTTTTACGACAGTTTTTAAAGTAGCTTTTTGAATTATTTCTCAGATTCGGTAAAAAAATATTTGAAGATTGTAAGAAATGCCACTAGTTTGATGAATCAAAAATTTTAAATTAATCAACCTGTACTGAAAAACCATTTACGGGCATATACGTGAGCAAAAAATGATCATGTGGCGTATGTACACTAATCACAAAAAAGAAGGGATACAAAACTAATCCCAAATTTTTTGGTCATTTTCAACAGGCTGTAATAGTTGGAAGAAAATGGTCGAATACTAGCTCGAAGGTTCTAGTATTTAGATCTGGCAATGAAAAATTTTTATAATATACGAGTTTGAAGTAATCCTAAGATAACTACCAAAAAAATCACGAGTATTTTTTGATTTTCATTCATTTTCCAATAAAACACAATCGTTTGTTAAGATTGAAAATCCCAAAAAAAAAATGTCTTTTTTTTTTCAACTTTTTTTTTCTCATTCTCTTCACAATACTTCGTTATTACCGAAAATTTTACTTGAATTTTTTTACCACCATCTTTTACTGCCAGTTATAATAAAGCATTATAAAGAGTATGAGAAAAAACAATGTTTCGAAAATTTTTTTTTTTCTACAAAAAATGAAAAAAAAAATATTTTTTGTTCCTTTTTGGGACTTTTCAATGATGAACTTTTGTAAGTTAGAAAAATAAGGACTGTGACAAAAATATTTATTTTTTGTAAAAATGAATGAGAATCCTAAAATTGTCCATGATTTTCTTCGGTAGTTGTCTTAGGATTACTTGAAAGCCGTTTATTATAAAAAATTTTCATGATCAGATCCGAAAGCTCAAAAGTTATGGCTAAAATTTCTTTTTTTGTTGAATACCATTCAAACATTTTCTTCCAAGTTACAGCCTGTTGAAAATCACCCAATAATATGGAATTTTTATTATCCCTTAATTCTTGCGTCTAGTGTATATATATGTCACATACTTATTTTTTGTCTACGTATATATGCCCGTTTATTGTTTTTCAGAACAGGGTGATTAATGTAAACTTTTTTTGTTCATCAAGCTAGTGATACTTTTCACAATTATTGAATGAATAATAGTTAAAAAAAAAAAAACTAGAAAACGCGCTTATAAAGAAAATTCAACGAAAAAATAGAAAATAAATTTTAATAAATTGAAATGAACAATAGTGTAAATAAGAAAAAACGTATGTTATTGTAGCAAAAGCGTGGGGTGCATAGTATCAATAGTTATAAATATTGTATTGACAGATGTGAGTAGAATGATTATCATTTTGATAAAATCTTAAAAAGTACCCCACGCTTTTTTTTACAATAAAATACATTTTTTTCTTATTTACACTATTCTTATTTCAAATTTATTTTCTATTTTTTACTTGAGTTTTCTACGAAAGCGTGTTTTTGAGTTTTTTCCAACTATTATTTATTTTTAAAATGTAGTTCTTTTTCTCTTATCAATAAGCAACAATGAATTTTTTTATTATCTCTGAAAATGTCCGCATAAATTTTCACCGAACTCTTTCAAAATTTCAAAATGTCCGCATAAAACTATTAATTAAAATCGAGAAATTTTAGACATCATGAATAATGAAACCATTTCTTTTATTATCAATAAATAAATAACATGTATTAGTACTCAGAAAAAAAAAATGTATTTGAACCAAGAAACTGTTCTTTCTGTGTATAAATATAGAAGATTTTTTTGATAGTATTTGTGACGGGTGGGCCTACCCTCCCGTCAATATTATGATATTCTATATATATTTTCTCTAAATCGATGAACCAACTTGCCCACCTGAATTAGACACCGAATTTCCGTTGTATTTCTAGCCTGACTCTGGTTACCGAGAATCGCTGCTTGCACGTGTTGCTGAGGAGACGCTTTCTCATGGGAACCGAGCGAACAGGTACTCTAGCACAGGGAACCGCTTTCGGCGCCTTGATACCATTTTCTGCTGACTAGGGAACTTGACAATAACCACCTAGTTCCTCAGGGCGGAATAATCTGAGTTCAACCGCGGAATAATACAAGTTCCGCGCAGTGATACAGGTGTTTGGCGGCATCCGCGACCGAGGTTACATAAACCTGGGACCTTCAGGAGGAGCGGCCTCTTATAATCAGTCAGTCGTTTAGTCTGTCCGAATCTATGTCGAGTCCGAATTGTCTTGCATCGTGATTAATTGTCTCCTAAGACTCTCATTCTCGTTGCTGTCCCATCTCTCTCTCAGTTATAGAATCAAAAGTATTGCATCAAATGGATTATTGTACTGGATTAGATTTGCTTTCATAAATAGAATTAGTTTGTAAAAGAGACTCTCAGGGCCATTTCGGGCAACTCCCATGCCTTGGGGACGCCCAATAAACAATTAGTACCGTAATTCATGAGTATTCTTCATTCACTGCGCGACCCACCCTTTTATCAACATCTAAATATTTTTCAGTGAGACGCTGAGCTAGTCCGGAGGTCTGTTTACGTGACAGGTAAATAACCAGGTGTAGACTCACACGTAACAGAAAAATTGGCGCCCAACGTGGTTGTCGCCCAGCTAAGTGAATTGAGTGAAGTGAATTGTGTGGAAAATTTAGTGGTGAGTACCCAGAAATCGGAAAAACTGAGAACTCTAGGAAATACCCGGGTATAAAAGTAAGAATTATTGAAGAAAATTAAAAGTGAATCGTAAAAAGAAGATAATTGAAATTGAAAAAAGTGGATTGAAATAAAGAAGATAATTGAAATTGAAAAGTGAATTGAAAAAAAGAAGATAATTGAAAATGAAAAAGTGAATTGAAATAAAGAAGATAATTGAAATTGAAACAGTGAATTGAAATGAAGAAGAATAATTGAAATAGGAAAAGTGAATTGAAACAAGAAAAATAAGTGAAATAGAAAAAGTAATCCAGAAAAAGAAGAATAATTGAAAATAGGAAAAGTGAATTGAAACAAGAAAAATAAGTGAAATAGAAAAACTAATCCAGAAAAAAAAGAAGAATAATTGAAAATAGGAAAAGTGAATTGAAACAAGAAAAATAAATGAAATAGAAAAAGTAATCCAGAAAAAAGAAGTATTATTGAAAATAGGAAAAGTGAATTGAAACAGGAAAAATAAGTGAAATAGAAAAAGTAATCCAGAAAAAGAAGAATTATTGAAAATAGGAAAAGTGAATTGAAATAAGGAAAATAAGTGAAATAGAGAAAAGGAATCAAGAAAAAGAAGAATAATTTACATAGGAAAGTGAGATAATAAGGAAAGTTATTGAAATAGGAAATTAATTGAAATAGGAAGAATTGAAGTAAAGTGCAATTAAGAAATAAGGTAACTGGAATAAGAAAAGTAATTAAAACAAGTGTCCCCGACGAAATAAGAAATTCAGTGAAACAAGAAAATAAAGTGAAAAAGAGAGAGAGAGGTCAAACAAGTGTCTCCAGAAAAGAAAGAAATAAAGAAATAGAAGCAGCTACTACAAGGGAGAGGAACACAAGCCACGCAGAGGATAAATTAACAGCCAGCAACAAAAGAACGTGTCATCAGCAGGGCTCCGAGGAAATAGGAAGGCCGACCAATCATTTTAGAGGGCACAGGGAAACAGTAAATGCAGATTACAATTCAATTGAGTATCTTGGCACTGAGGTAAGTCGCAAAAATTGATCATATAAGAGAAGCCGGTGACGAGGATCGGCAGGCGTGGTTCGACGGGTGGCGCGATAACGAATCACACAACTCCACCTGTAGTTCTGAAAATTCCGACATTGCTCTTGACGACCTTTCATTCGACGCACTAATAAACGAACGGACATTAGAGAACGGTTCGACGAACGGTGTCCTAGACGCCGAATCAGAAGAAGAATTATCAGGAGAACCAGTGACGACCATGGTGGAGACAGAAGAAGCCCGGTTGAAGCGCATCATATCACTCACGAGACACATCCCAGTATTTTCAGGAGAAGGTGATGTCGAACCATTTATCGACGCCATTGAATACTGTACCCCTAGGCTAAAGGATGGGGATGAAGAAACCTTCATTTTTGAATTAGCGTCTAGACTTTCAGGCGTTGCAGTAGGCAGCATGAGGACAGTCATGAAGACAGCTCGGACAATCGACGCAGTCATAGAAAAACTACGACAAAATTTTGGGCGTACCAAAGACTTCTTCGCAATATTAAGTCGACTAACAAAATTATTGCAGGAGGAGAATGAGAGCGTAGCAAGATTCGGGGCACGTTTAGAAAGTATGAGAAGTCAGGCAGCTAACAAAATCGACAGGAGTACACTTACAGCGGACCAAAAACAATATCGAAATAATGATTTAAATGCAGCGGCCCTGGAAACATTTATTGTAGGTCTCACACCGCAGCTATCATTTGCAGTTTCCACCAAGAAACCTAGGAACCTTACAGATGCATTGAAAGTGGCATTGGAAGCCGAGATCCAGAGTGAAAAAACGGAGGCAATGAATAAATTAAGAGAAGACAGAGTTCGCCGCAGAGAGAGAGACCTCGCTAGAATCAGGTTGGCAACATACGAGGAAGAATTGCAGGCCGAGGAGTCAACGAAGAAATCCAACAGGGAATCAGTCGGAGAGGAACCACTAGTATTCACCGTTACGAACGATGCAGCTAATATTGACCAAGGTGGCCCAAAATGTTATGGATGCGGAGAGCCAGGACATTTTATACGTAATTGTCCAGATCACAATGAGAGACGGCAGCAAGTACGGCGAGGAGCACACAACCTTCGAGGAACCGGACAACTGTGCAAGAACAACAACCACGATAATGCCAGTAATTTCGATAACAGGAGGTCGTATGGAAACAATTACTATGTCAATAATAATCAAGCCGGTCAAGGATATCAAGGTAACTATGGGGACAAGGAAGAGGCAACAATTATCAGTACAGAAAAAATCAATGGCAGCAACAACCAGTAGACAACCGGAGAGATGGATCAATGAGCCCGCAGTATCAACAACAATCTTGGCAACAAAGACAACGACTACCTCAGAACCAGCGGCAGCAACAACCACAACAAAGACAGTATCAACAGAACCAAGGTCAACAAGAACAAATGTATAACACAAGCCATTAAAACTAGAGAAGGCCGGGGCAGCAATATCCCCCGCTGAAACGACCGACTCAAAAACCTCGGAAAACAGCGAACGTAAGCTAAGAGAGAAAAATATTAAACTATATGGGAAAATACATACAAAAATAAAATTCAATGCGAAGGAAGTTAAGGGTGGAAAAGCAACATTTTTAATAGACACTGGGTCAGAAATAAACCTTATTAAGAAATAAACCGTATTAGGGACAGCACGCTAGGAACAGAGGCAAAAATCGACCGATCAAAGAGAACGAGACTCCAAGGAATCACATCAGAAGCAGTTATAAGTTTAGGACAGGTGAAATTAGAAATCGAAGGCCGAACAACCATCTTCGATGTCGTAGGGGATGAATTCAACCTAAAAGAAGACGGAATCCTGGGGTTACCCTTCTTGGGAGAGCAAGAAGTGAAGATCGACTTCAAAAACAAAAATTTAACTCTTGGCAATAAAAACTTTAAATTCCAAAAAGAGATCATCAGAATACTTAGGAGATGCGCGCATCTGGTACATGTCAAGGTGATCAATGCTGAAAAAGAGGGGTACATTCCGCGATGCGACATAGCACCTGGCGTTTATCTGGGAGATGCAGTCGTGGCTGTCAACAACGGGGTAGCATGCATGTATGCTTACAACACAACAGATGAGGAACACATATTTACAGTGCCGTACCTGGAGGTTGGAAAATTTGAAGAGAAATTAAACGAAGCAACGATACATAGCGTTTACGAGGAAGGTGCGAATGAGGAGACGAGGCAAGAACGAGCAGACAAAATACTTGAGATTATACCAACAGAACACCTTGGGGAGGAAGAATTAGAAATGGTACGTCAAAATATTTGGTACGAGCCTGACATATACATACTACCTGGGGAGAAACTTCAAGCAGCAAAAGTACCACCACACAGAATACGGACGACCGACGATATCCCAATAAATGTTAAACAATACCGAATGCCTCATAATTTAAAAAACGAACTAAAATCACAAATACAAGGCATGCTGGATGCCGATATAATCGAACCTTCCGATTCACCATATAGTTCGCCTGTATGGATTGTGCCCAAGAAACCAAAACCCGACGGATCAAAAAATTGGAGGCTGGTGATAGATTTTCGCAAATTAAATGACAAAACAATTCCGAACTCATATCCGCTACCTGATATTCGAGACATACTTGACCAACTTGGTGGCGCTACGTATTTTTCGGTCTTCGATCTCGACTCAGGATTTCATCAGATTCCATTGGCAGAAGAAGATAATCATAAAACAGCATTCTCGGTTCCAATGGGTCACTATCATTATAAAAGAATGGCAATGGGACTTAAAGGAGCTCCACCAACATTCCAGGGTACCATGGAGTGCGTGTTATCAGGCTTACAGGGGGAGATTATTCGTATACATGGACGATGGAGTAATATATGGAAGATCGCTGGAGGAACACCGCCAGAAATACGAAAAGTTTGCTGACAGATTGAAGAAAGTAGGATTGAAGCTAAAACCATCAAAGTGTGAATTTCTACGTCGAGAAGTTACATATCTGGGGCACATTATCAGCGCAGATGGAGTCAGACCAAATCCAACGAAGGTGGAAGCTGCGGAGAGGTTCAAAAGGCCAACAAACGAAAAGAAAATCCGAAAATTCCTGGGATTAGCCGGCTATTACAGAAGATTCATCAAGAATTTTGCAGGAAAGGCCAAACCATTAACGGACCTGCTCAAAAAAGACACGCCCTTTGTATGGGAAGAGGCCCAGGATAATGCATTCAAAACATTGAAAAAAGAGTTATGCGAAGGAGTTACATTGCAATATCCCGATTTCGAAAAACCTTTCATAGTCACGACAGATGCGTCAGAATATGCAGTGGGAGCAATATTAAGTCAGGGTAAACTTGGAGAAGATAGAGCAATAAGTTACGCCTCAAGAGCAATGTCATCAGCCGAGCGAAATTATAATGTCACGAAGAAGGAACTACTGGCAATAATGTACGCTATAGAAACATTTAGGCCGTACATCTATGGCAGGAATTTCACCTTAGTCACTGACCACCAACCATTAGCGTGGCTGAAATCAACGAAAAGGCCTGGTGAACATCTACGACGATGGGTCGATCGATTGGAAGAATATAACTATACAATTGTACACCGTTCAGGTAAGAGCAACTCAAATGCAGACGCGCTCTCCAGGAACCCAGTACGAGATGAAAATGGTCAGATCCTACCGTTAGCAGAAGTAGACATGGCAAAAAGAGGAAGGAAAGAAAATACAGCAACATCATCAACGGAGCAGGGCGGTCCAAGGAAAAGAGCACGTAGGAAAAAACGAATGCCAAAAGGAATGGAGTAGTCCAGTGACGATTCGACATTCGACTCCGAATTCGAAAAAGAATCCCACGTAGATATGGAGTTGACATCAGCAGTGGCGGGACCCTCGGAAATGCAAATGGACAAAAGGAAAAGGGGACGTCCAAAAGGAAGCAAAAATAAACCCAAGTCAACACCAAGGCTGGAATCAGGAAATAATCGTAATCAGCGAGAATATCAAACAAGAAGTAAAGATGCTGCAAGTAAAAGCAAAAGGAAAGAGTCACTAGAAGATTCGGAGTGACAAAGATACGGATTCGGCACCGGAAACACAAGGAGGCAGGTTCCAGCCATCAGAACGAAAAGATGCAGTGATTAACGAAAGCGACGATGAAGTAATAGGATCTGGAACGCAGGACAAGGAAGTAGAGAATCGGGATGACCTATGGGGGGAGTTATTAACGGAAAATCCCGGAACAAGGAGTACAGACGTCAGCGACACCGTAAATCCAATGCATCGCGAGTTAAGCGTGCCAGAAGGATACTCCACCAATCCAGAAGAAGAATCAAATGTAAAATACACCAGGCAGCATGTAACAGATGTCAACGACAACTTTGTATTCTTCCTACCTGCCAGTGGAGAGATAAATTCGGACTTAGTCGATATACTCTTGGAAATGAAGTGGATAAATATGGGAAATATACAAGAAGATAATCTAGAAAAAGGGGATGTATTAATGATAAATAAAAGGAAAAGATGGGGGTTCGGAATGATATATGCATCCAATGCTATCGGTAGAACAGATGAAGAAGTGCTGGACATGGTCGTGGCATCGTTGAAAAAGTTGGCAGAACAAAAACAATGCAAAACCCTACGAATGCCTACAGGGATCGAGTTACTCAGCAAAACAATACAAGCATAATACGTATCAAGATTGAAGGAAACATTTTCAAATACGGAAATAAAAATAATTCTATGCAGCGGGAAATTTGAAGTGCCGAAAGCCACCAATAGAAGATCACTAATAAGGGACCATAACTCACTTATTGTTGCATCTAGCAAAGGAGCCTCTGAGAAACAACGAGGAAGAAAAAACGAGGCGACAAAAAGGAAATCTGGAGGAAACCAGGGAAGAAGAGTCGCGATTCTAAAAGAAAGATATTTACTTTAGCATTAAGCCACAATACATATACATATACACACAAATATGCATAATCGTAACACACAAAAAAAAAAAAACCGGGGAAAGGGTGTGAGTTGTTTATGTTTATTATTATTCCAGTGCCTTGATGGAGCCAACTCGGGGATCCTTGTCTAGGGTCATCGCTTTGGACAACAGGAGGGGATTGTACTCAGAGGATATAGGAGAATATCGGCCATTCGCCCGCAACAAAACAATTATAACCTTTATGAACATCGAGGACGAGGAAAGGAAAATCGGAATTTTGGAAGAGAAGATCAACGAGGTAGCGAAAGAAGAATCGAGCAGCCAATACAGGGAATGGAGAGAACAGATCAGACGAATGAAGACCCGAATGCGCGATAGCATCCACCGCTGCAGTATACGGGAAGCATTTACCACTGCTGAAACCCTACAATACCATCAAGAAATCTTTAAAATCAAGGAAAATGGAGAAAAGATAAGAAGAACGGAAAAGGGCGAATGGATTATCAACCTCAATCAAGGAGGTCTAAAAATAGGAAACGGAACCACCTGGGAGGAAATAGATGCTGAAATTATACTAATGGACAAAATCACCGCTACAGCATTTTTTGTCGCTCTAGCGGCATACGAAGGTCAAGCAATTCGTGACGTATATTCGCCAACTGTTATAAAACAAGGATTAGAAGAGATTTTAGAAGAAAATAGTAACTCAGATCTACTGACGGGAACAAGCAACGACGGCATAAGGTTATTGCTGGGAATCATAGACATCGAAGTGATAATTTTTCATCAGCAAATAATTTACAAATACGTAATTTCATTAATACAGAGAACAAGTTACAGACTAATTAGGCATTATCCTTTCCCGACACAGATCATCTCAGCACCAGGATTTGGCTCGATTGTCAAGCCTACTACCCCCTTTACGGCGATCAACGATCAGGGATATATTCCGCTGACACAGGAAGAAATAAGATCATGCCAGGTGATAAAAGGTCGATTTTTGGCTATGCAGACGGCAACCGCAAAGACAACCGATGGGACGGAAGAATGTGAAGTGGCACTGTGGAAGAAGTCACGAGATATTGATCTACGAAGTTGTGATTTAAGAGTCGTGAAGATTAAGGAAACAATTTGGACAAAATTAATGGGAATAAATGCATGGTTGTTTACAACCCAGGAAGCTGACATAGTAAAGGGCAAGTGTCAAGCGAATAAATCATTAGAATTGGAAGTGCGCGGAACGGGAGTAGTTTGGATGGCTCCTGGTTGCGAAGGAATGGCAGGAAAAAGGATATTCACAACCACACAGGAAATAACGATCGCTACGAAAATATCCGAGGAAGTTTTAACCTGGCCAAGGATAGATGAGGAACTAGAAAAATTTTCCAAGGAAATGCAAGTGGATCTAACCCACGTTCTAAAAGAAATCAGCGAAGAAAATGAAGTACAACTTCCGGAAGGTATAAAATTTCATCGAATCTGGAGAGCTATCAAGCAAAAAGGGTTGAATCAGACTGTGCATTCGGCGTCCTACGGAACAAGATCTCCATTAGTATACATCTGCGCTGCTATAGCACTTTTAAGTGCGACTGTACTTTGTGACCTAGTATGGCGTGTAATGAAGCGACGTAATCTAACGAAAAACGACACCAGTGAGGATGTTGGAAGAGATAACCCATATTGTGAGGTGGAAGATGCTTTCCCGGAATACAGTCAACCGATGGAGGTCATCATGGAAATCAGCGACAAAGCCTCCCGATCAGGAACCAGGATCAGCAACCCGGAGGTCATTGAGATGACCGATCGACCCAAGAGGATCAACTTGAGGAGTAAGCAGACAACAACGGTCGTCGACAGCTGGGACTACAGGGCAATGCGCTTTTAATTGAAGATCTGGAATCCTATTAATCCTTTCAACACACTCCCGAAATCCCACCTACCTTTTTTTTGTTACAGGGACCATCTAGGATTACCCTAAGAGGATCATATTAACATTATCCAAGGACACAAGAACCAATCAGGAAGGAGACATTACCAGAGATCTTCGCAAAACCGTTATATTGTCGGGACATAAGTATTGTAATCAACATGCATGTTAGCATATATTCATTATTGCCTATATATTCACTATTATATATATATATATTGATTATTATTCTAGAATGTAGAGAAGTCTCTTAGGGTTCCAATTATTCAGTCTGAGCAAGAGGGTGGTACAGCAATTTAGATGAGGAAAAAAAAACGCGTTATATAAATCGGGACTTCAAGGTAATAGATTCCTAATACCATTCATGAAAATGGCTTTCTTTTTTTAGCCGGGGGAGCATGTGACGGGTGGGCCTACCCTCCCGTCAATATTATGATATTTTATATATATTTTCTATAAATCGATGAACCAACTTGCCCACCTGAATTAGACACCGAATTTCCGTTGTATTTCTAGCCTGACTCTGGTTACCGAGAATCGCTGCTTGCACGTGTTGCTGAGGAGACGCTTTCTCATGGGAACCGACCGAACAGGTACTCTAGCACAGGGAACCGCTTTCGGCGCCTTGATACCATTTTCTGCTGACTAGGGAACTTGACAATAACCACCTAGTTCCTCAGGGCGGAATAATCTGAGTTCAACCGCGGATTAATACAAGTTCCGCGCAGTGATACAGGTGTTTGGCGGCATCCGCGACCGAGGTTACATAAACCTGGGACCTTCAGGAGGAGCGGCCTCTTGTAATCAGTCAGTCGTTTAGTCTGTCCGAATCTATGTCGAGTCCGAGTTGTCTTGCATCGTGATTAATTGTCTCCTAAGACTCTCATTCTCGTTGTTGTCCCATCTCTCTCTCAGTTATAGAATCAAAAGTATTGCATCAAATGGATTATTGTACTGGATTAGATTTGGTTTCATAAATAGAATTAGTTTGTAAAAGAGACTCTCAGGGCCATTTCGGGCAACTCCCATGCCTTGGGGACGCCCAATAAACAATAAGTACCGTAATTCATGAGTATTCTTCATTCACTGCGCGACCCACCCTTTTATCAACATCTAAATATTTTTCAGTGAGACGCTGAGCTAGTCCGGAGGTCTGTTTACGTGACAGGTAAATAACCAGGTGTAGACTCACACGTAACAGTATTCATTAAAATGAACCGAAGTAGAGCGGACAATTTAGAAGAGTATGTATTTTCGAAAAAATATAGTGTTTCAGACCCAAGCCAGGAATCGAACCTGGATTGAATTAAATTCTTAAAATTTATAAATAAATAATAGGTAATCTCTTCACCCTTTATTATTAAATATTTTATTTTTGACGTGATAACGTCTTATAAATTGATGAACACTGGCAGCGCACACGAAAAATTGTCCCGTTCCGCCTGAGCCTGTACGTGCAAACGAGAGCGCGCAACAAGAGCTAGAGAGGCTCAAGCGTTGGTTTGTGACACATATATCTCTCTTCTCGCGTGACGTCAGAGCTAGCAGTTAGAATATTGTTCTATTACTAATTGTTCGTGATTATATTAAAACTAAATTGATAACTAAAAAATAATTTAAATTAAATTTTCCAAAACTGTAAATAATATTTTAAAATTAAAAATTAATATTTTTAACTAGTTTTAAAAACATTTATGTCAAATAAAAATCAATTACATCACCCTGATTAAAAAAAAAGTACTGAGAACAATAGGAACAGAATTGAAAAGAATTCGATTTATCATAAAAGTAATTCTTTTCAATTCCGTTTCCATTGTTCTCAATACTTTTTTTAAACAGGGCAGAGATTATTATTGTTGATAATATTAATAATTGTTAATAAATAATAATAATTAAAATTAAATAAATTAATAATAATTATAAACGATAAATTAATAAAATAATGAACATTAATTATAAATAGTAATAATTATATCAATTATCAAATTATTGTATCAATTTTTGATTAACAATGTATCAAATAAGTCCTTTTTTTTTTGTTAAAATAATTTTTAAATATTCAAAATTTTTTAATTTTTGAATACAAAATAATGATAATTCAGTGATAATAATTCAATTCAATTCATAAAAGTATGCAATTTTTCATCAATGATTAAAGAATATGACGTTATCACGTAAAACTATCGTCCGTAAACCGATTTTACAGACAACCAATTTTTTTATATCTGATTAAAATTATTCTAGGAGTAATGAGGATGTAATGATGAGTTTGGAAATCGGAAACCAAGCATTGAAAGATCGCTTGGAAGAAGTATTGAATTTACAAAATGTAGAAACTACTGGCGCGCAGCAAAGCGCGATGGCAATAAAACCTGTACGAAATCAAATTCGCTAGCCAAAGTTTTTACGGCCAAAAATACCAATGCTGCTAATAGGAATACTGATGAAAAATGAAGTGGAGTTAAAGATGAAGATGATTTAACTGGGATAAACCCACGGTACGAAATCCAAAATATTGTTCCGTATACAATATAAAAGTTGTTCTCGATGAACACAGCTTCTAATTTACCAGGAAGCTCTATTATTGCTAAAAAAAAACCACGTCCTGTATATGATCCAATGTTATTTCATAATCATAATTATTATATTTTTATATTGTGACTAAAAAATTTATTGATGTTATAATATATTGTAATAAAATAAAAATCTTAATTTGAAAATTGTCGATTTTGTTGATTTATCGTACACGGTATTCATTGTAATGAATGAAAATGTTATATATATTCATTTCTTTATTTGTAAAAATAAACTGACAACTGAACACGATTAAGCTTTGTATTTCAGTCATTGTAAATTTAATTTTATGTTTGAAGGTTTTAGAGTTTGGAAATTTTTTGAAAATTTAGTAAAAGTAATATTAAAGATAAATTGTATTAGTAGATTTCAATACAACAAACATAAAATTAATAAAGTAAGTCAATTTTTTTAATTTTAAAATCAACGCGGCACTGATCATTGTTATAATTATTGTTTGATTTTAAACAGTTAAGTTGTAAATAATTTTATAATAAATTAATAGCAAGATAAATTCATTGTTTCAACGTTACTTTTTTAACCGCAACAGATGTTTTCAAAAGAAAATTTTCAATTTTATATCTATTACGGTATTGATAGAAAAAAAATATATATTTTTTTTACTTCCTGCTATGAAACTCAATTTCCGTGAAGAACCGTTAAAAATTCGTATTTTGAGTTCCACTTTTAACAGGAGCTTACTTTGGACCCTTCTGGCCGTGAGATATCTCCACAGTGGAAATGTCCAAACGAAGCTCCTGTTAAAAAATGTTATGAAAATCAAATGAATAGTCTCACCCCAAAATATCTTAGTAAATGCCCAAGAACAGCTTCTGTTAAAATGGAACTCAAAATTTCAATTTTAAAAGGTTCTTCACGGGAATTTAATTTTGGCACACCCTAATATATATTGATAAATTAAGAGAAAAATCTTTCTTCTAGTATTATTATTTTTAAGAAGTATTACGTAGTTTGTTAAATAAAAATATCATACGCCTTTTAAAATTGTGCATTAAATTTTATGCAAATCATGAAGAGGACACTAAGAGTTGAAACAAATAATTTTTCTGATTCCAAATTTAATTTATATTTTATAGTATTATCCAAAATAATATATTTATTTGCTTTTCTTTTTTAAATATTTTTTTCTGATAGAGTGCTCCGATAAAAATATACAAGTTATATTTATCAATTTCGTTATTAATAATTGTTTTATCAATTTTAAATTGATCAGTTTTAAATTTTAATCTTTCCGCTAAACTTGTAATCTATAGTCCAGCGCACAGATGATCGTTTCCTTGGAAACGAGCGCCTTCATTTTGATTGGATACTGGTGGCTTGACAATGTACTCCCTCAACGAGTTGCGCCACCCAGAGTCAAACTCTTTTGTTAACTTTTCTAATGCAACCTCAAATTTTCAGCGTCGACAGCATACAAAATTCTTCCTCTACCAGCGTCACGAGGCAGATAAATATAACGTACGTTTTGGAATTATAATTTTGTGGTGAGTCTAATTTTTTAAAATCATCATTATTACTAAGTTATTATGATTTCTATCATTACTGTTATTATCATAATTATAGTTCTCAATTAAGCATTATTATTTTGAGTGATTTAACTGTTCTGTGTTCTGTGTAGTTGCGTTGCGTCTGTAATCTAATCTCAGATAATTCTTCATTGATTATTGAGAAATGAGCAGTAAATAAACATTTTTAGTGACGTACAAATTATTTTTGTTTCTAATGAAAATTATATTAGCTGACATCTGAATATTTTTACAATTCTTTTTATTGAAAAAATGATTACAAAAACATTAAAAGAAAATACTTCACATTTACAAAATTATAAAAATTATTCATGAATTTTTTTTTACTTGTAAATAATTTGTTGACGAAAATCCAAAAATTTTGAACGTCGGCGAATTTATGAAAATTAAATTAGCCGAAATCTGAAAATTTTTAAAATTTTTTTTATTCGATCGATAAGACAAAAAGAAATATAGTGTAAAAAAAAGTGCATTCTTAACGAGTTATAACATCCGGATAATTAGCTGTCATTGTCGTTACGTAAGTAAAAACATTAAAATTTTTTTTAACTATAATAAATTAAAAATTAATATTATTAAAAAATATTGATATCTATCAATTTTTTTTAATCTATATTTAGAAAAAATATATATAATTAATAGTAATAAGTATATAGCACTTATATTTTTGTGTTTTATTTCAGATCCGAAGAAAAATAATCGTGGCTGATTTTTTATTTATTTATAAATCTTTTTATTTATTCATTTAAAATATATTTTTTAATCAATTTAAAACTCAGTTGGATTATTGTATTGACTTGCACAGATTCCAAATTTTATTAAGTGGGCATTTACTTTTTATTCATGTGATTATTCTATTTAATATTCAGTTCACCTTTCAGTGAGCAATGACTATAATAATATTTACGTAGTTTTTTTACAAAATTAAATAATAATTGACATGAAGTTTCAGTTAAATGATTTTGACTGATCTGTCAAGTAAAGATGAAGTGTGCTTAGATTCAAGTGCGGTCAATTTTTCTGTTAATTATTAAAATTGTCTTCGTGTCATCAATTTTTTACAGAAAATGAATTATATATGTTCTTCTATTGAATTCTATTGAAATAAGTAGCCAAAGTTTTTTTCTTTTATCATGTGTTTGGAAAATGCAATCATTTTAATTTGTTACGTTTCCGCGATTCCGTAATAAAAAAAATTTATCGGTTATGTGATCAGTAAAAATAACATATATGTAAAATTATTAGTTCGTTGACTGAATAATCACATGTAATATTATGTTTTGAAAATCCTACGATGACTTTTTGCTTGCTGCTAAAGACACAATTGCTGTAAGGAAATTTTTGATACATGTTATTAAAGTTTAATAACCATGTCCTAAATTTCTTATCTTAAAAATCCTTCTTTATAAACAAAATTTTTTCCGATTCTATCCATCACTCTGACACAACCTGCATATCGAGTCAATAACCGTGAAATTCGTTTTTAGCTAACATTTAATTATTGAGAAAAAAGTATTGAAATCGGTTGACCCTGAGTTCGTCCCTGAAATTGCCCATTTCTCTTGAATTTCTGTCAAATTTTATGTTCGTAGGAACTGGGTTTGAAGAATACGATTATTTGACGCACATTTTTATATTTTTCAAATTTTACTTTCATTTTTAGACTCAATGGCTTTCGCACAGTGGGCAGTGAATTATTATAATTCACTCGCCCAAGCTCACGGGATTCGCCACCAGGTCCCATACGACTTCGCAAGGCTGAACGTGCGGTATCTATTGCAGCAATTGGCTAACCAGCCACTACAGCAACTGGCTAACCAGCCACCGCAGCAACTGGCTACCCAACCACCGCAGCAACTGGGTAACCAGCCACGACAGCATCTGGGTAATCAGCCACCGCAGCAACTGGATAACCAGCCACTAGAACAAATGGCTAACGAGTCACCGCAGGAACTGGCTAACCAGCCACAGGAACTGGTTAAACAGCCACAGGAACTGGTTAACCAGCCGCAGGAACTGGCTAATCAGCCACAGCAAATGGCTAACCAGCCGCAGGAACTGGCTAACCAGCCACAGCAAATGGCTAACCAGCCGCAGGAACTGGCTAACCAGCCACAGCAACTGGCTAACAAACCGCAGGAAATGTCTAACCAGCCGCAGGAACTGGCTAACCAGCGACAGGAATTGACTAACGAGCCACAGCAGCAACTGGCCAACCAGCCACAGCAGCAAATGGCTAACCAGCCACCGCAACTCGTTAACCAGCCACTAGATCACCAGCTGCTGAGTTTCCCACCGCCTTCTCTGTTTAATTTTCATCAGCTGGCTATTCTCCCGCTGCCAAATTGGGGTAAGTTGAATGATTTTAATTTTTTTAATTTTTAACTTTCCACTATGAAAATCAGAGATTAAAAAAATAAATTCGAAATTCTGTATAGTATCTGTTTGCTACGCGATTAATGATCGTGTTTTTTCGTGAATAAACTGAGTTGAATGTCACAAATTCTATCAATAAATATTGCAATTTAAAATTTTTATAAAAGTTCTAACGATAACTACTCGATTTTCGAGCTATATAATATATAGATTTTATGTTTTTAAGTTCATTTTGAGCTCAGACATAGCGGAAAGTTTCAGGAATGGCCTACAAGGTCAATTGTACTTTTATTTTTTAATAATTATTAACATCATCTGATTTTTTTCTAGCTCCTCGTGGTCGTCGACTTGCGAATGCAGACTCATCGGGTGGTGCCAACTAAGGCCAGGTGTGGAAGAGAGGACGGGGATTGGAAAGAGGAGGTAGATAAGGTGGGCGTGGGGTTGGACGTCGTAGAAGTGGAAATATAATCTTCTATACCTTTAATAACTATATATATATATATATATATATATATATATATATATATATATATATATATATATATATATATATATATATATATATATGTTAGGGTGCGTAAAAATTGAATTTCCGTGAAGGACCTTTTAAAATTTGAATTTTGAGTTCTGCTTTTAACAGGAGCTGTGTTTGGGCGTTTCCTGAGATATTTTGGGATGAGACGACTTATTTAATTTTCTTGGATTTTTTCAGCAGGAGCTTTCTTTGGTCATTTCCGCTGAAATTTTAAAATTTTGCCGTAAGTGCCCAACTAAAGCTCCTGTTAAAATATCTATAAAAATTGAATAAATCGTCTCACCCCAAAATACCTCAGAAAACGCCCAAACACAGCTCCTGTTAAGAGCAAAACTCAAAATTCCAATTTTCAAAGGTCCTCCACGGAAATTGAATTTTGGAACACCCTTAAAATATATATATATGTATATATATATATATATATATATATATATATATATATATATATATATATATATATATATATATATATATATACATTTAGCGGTTAATTTCATATCCCTATTGTATTTTTTTACATTTACTATTATCTATATTATATTTTATTATAATTGCTTAAAGCTTGTTCAATAATTAAATATTTAAAAATTTTATATATTCTTTGGCTTATCGTTCATTAGTCTGTTGTCTGAATACCTATATGTAATTTTAAGTTTTGAAAACCCCACTGTGACTTTTTCCTTGCTGCTTAAGAGACGATTGTTCTAAAGAAATTTTTAGTAAATGTTATTGAAGCTTAATGAACATATCTTATTTTTAGTAAATGTTCTAGAAGCTTAATGAACATATCTTAAATTTTTTGTCTCAAGAAGTCATAGTTTATAACCGACATTTTTTCCTATTCTACCAATTACTCTGACACAACTTGCATATGAATTCAATTATCGCGATATTCGTTTTTAGCTTACATTTAATTATTGAGATAAAAAAACATCAAAATCGGTTGACCCTGGAGTCCATCCCTGAATTTTCTATTTCTCTCGAAGTTCTGTTAAATTTTATGTTTGTAGAAACTGAGTTTGAATAATATGGATATTTTAACAATCAAAACTCCCGCACTCCTAGATAGGGGAAAAATTTCGTAAAAAATTTGATAATCTGGAAATGTACATTTTTTATTGTTAACGCCCCCGCAATCGCTTTCGGGGTCGGATTTAATAAAATCCATTCTGAGATGAAGTTTACATCACACACTAAGATTACTACTAAATTTGGAGTTTGCAGAAGTTACAATTTGGCAATTGAAATTCAATATTTCAGCACCCACCCTCGCAACACATGAATTTCGAGCCCTTATTTTTAAATAATTTCTTGAATCTTAAAACATAGTTTAAATCTATCAAATGAATGTTAAAGTTTACATAAACATAATTATCTTCGAGATTAAGCTTTTACTAGACCACTTTTGATAACTTTTTTGGTAGTTAAGGGGAAAATTAAGAAAATAATCCAAAAAATCTACCTATATCCATATCGGGTGTAGCTAAATGGCGTTTTATTTATGGTGATGAGTATCATTATTATTATTATTTATTCATTTATTTATTTGTTTACTTGTTTGTTTGTATGTTTAATCTGATCTGATTTCTGTAATTCTTCCGAAAAAATTTGGGGTACTTAATGACGCGCGCCAAGTACGATAAAAAATTTTTTCTTCAATTTTTAAATTTTCAACAAATTTTTTCAATGTTATGACGGTTTCTTGGTATTTTTTTGCATTTCACATCTTTTTGTAGAGAATGAAAATTATTAAAACGAGTCTTATTTTTTCGAGGATTATTATTATTATTATTGCGTTTCATCCGTAAAAAATTTTACCCTCATGCACCTAAAGAAGTTTAACTGCAAAAAAAATTTATGATAGTGAAATTAGCCGACGTTCAACAATTTTTGATTTCTTTCGACAAATTGTTTAGAAGTAAAAAAAAAATAAAAAAATTACACGAATAATTTTTGAAATCTTCTAAATGTTAAATTTTTTCTTTCCATCTTTTATGACAATTTAATTAGCCGACATCTGAAAATTTCTATACTTTTTTTATTTCAGGAAAAAAAAATATCCGAAATGGAAGGAGTGAAGAATGCTGCAAAAGCAGGTAAAATTATTTTTACATTAATTTTTAAAGACACGGTAAATTTATTAATGAACTGAATTTTTTTTTTTTAATAGAAAACTTGAAGATCCTTTTTGAGACTGCGCAGAAGGCCATTCAGGCTTACCAAGAGGCTCGAAAAGGTGAGCCAAGCACCCCGGAAATACCGCCAATCGAAAAGAATGGTGCTCTAGTTAGTAATGAGGAGGAAGAGAAATCTAACAAGGAGGAGGATACATCGGGGAAAAAACGGCAAGAATCGGCGGGGAAGTCTCAAGCAAATTGGAAAAAAAAAAAAAACCAAAATCGTGGTAATCGCGGGGGAGGCCGTTACCAAAATCGGGGCGGCAGAGGCCGTTATCAAAATCGCGGGTATCGCAATTCCGGATCAATAAATTTTTATTTTTCAAAGGAGGTAAATTTTTGAACTATAACTACACTGATAAAAAATTTAACTTAATTCAAGAGCAAGAATCTTGAACCAAGAACACCATTTTGAAGAAAAAGAATTTCTTGAGTGAAGAGGAAAAATTCTTGAGTTAAAATATAATTCTTGGTTCAAGACAATTTTCTTGATTTAAGAATTTTTGTTCTTGAATCAAGAGTTTGATTTTCTTCAAAATGGTGTTCTTGTTTCGAGATTCTTGATATTGAATCAAGTTAAATTTTTTAATCAGTGCATTAATTAATTACTATAAAAAACTAATAAGACTCAATTAGCATCATAACTATTTATCATCTTACTAATGTCTTTATTTTTTTCCAGTATTAAAATGAAGATAATTTGGACAATGAAGAACATTTGGACAATATTATTTGTACAATGACGAACATTTTTGACAAAATTAAATAAAAAAAACTTATAAAAAAAATTAAAAAACACAATAAAAAATTTTACTCAAAAATATAATTGATTTCTTATTTTTAGCTCTCCGAGCTTAAGAGTTAGCTGTTCTGAGCTTTTGAGCTCTACGAGCTGAAAAGTCTGATAGACGGTTAATACAACACTGATTTTTAAATTTTCAAACTGCTATAACTTTTGAATAGGTCAGCCGATTTTTACCCGGTTGACGGCAATCGACGTTGTTTTTGGAGTTTTATAAAAAAATTGGAAGTGCTAATTGATTTGATATAAAATTTCGGTATAATTTGGAAAAATCGATTTATTCGAATTTTTTCGTCATCGATATCTCATGAACAAAGGAACCGATTTTGATCCGATTAGCGGCGATCAACGTGGTTTTCTAAGGTTTTAAGAGCTGATAAAAAAAAACTTTCAAATTTTGTATTTTTGAGATTTTTCAATATCTACACGATCGAATCGGTTCAAATTTTCAGGAAATCTAACTTGGTGAAACTCTTTGGAACCCCTCTCCGTTGATTCCAATCCAAGCCGTTCAAAAGTCATAAGAGGGTCATATTCATACAAAGACAGATACACACACACACACACACACACACACACACACACACACACACACACACACACACACACACACACACACACACACACACACATGCATAGAGACATACGGACATCATCTCGAAAGCATTCAGAGAAGCTTCCTAAAGTTACTATAGTCCTTGAGAAAGATTTTCAAAATAAGGGCCCTAATTTTCATCGTTTTTTATAACTAAAAATTTGAAATTAATACCAAAATTTTGGTGTTTATTAGTATTTCCTATTTTTTTGACTGTTTCATTCGAAATTAATATCGATTTTTTATCGTTAATTACTTTTTGTTGGAATAAAAAAATTATACGTCGTAAAATACTTAACATTATTAGCAAACTATTAATTTATTTGAATGCATTCATGAAATGTTTTCCTATAACTACGAGACTAGTCAAAAATTGGCATTGCTTCTGCAAATCATAACTTATTTTCATGCGGTATATGGACTGCCATCTGTAGGACTTCCAGTAAAAAAATATCACGATATTTACTAGTACCGCCATCTCTTGACGCCAGCACTACTCTATTAAAGTAACTGACATTCGAATTGTTTATAAAATTACGACCCAATGTATTTATTAAATTTCCTAACGAATTTTCGAGAAATTGTTTCAAAATAAATGCTAATTAACATTACAAATTGTATTTAGAAGTGCTAAAGAATTTGATTTTCACATTTTATAATCACGAATTTGAAATATTAATGAAATACTGATTTCATATCGATCGATAAATAAATCTGTAATTTTTATTGCATAAAATTTACAAAATTAAATTCATCAGAACATTATTATATTATTTTGAACATCCATGCAAATTTTCAGGTCATTATATTAAGGGCAACACATAAAAAAATTTGTTTAAAAAAATTCATCAAATTGTCTGTCATAAATCTGCACCCGTGTCCCCTTAAAGTAAACATGCGGTAAAGTGAGAATCAGAAAAAAGTTAGGAGAAAGATTCTGGACAATGAAAGGGGTGAAGCAGGGCTGTCCGCTAAATCTGCTTCTCTTTGTGCTTTTCTTGGCTCATTTGAATGAGGAGTTAGAAAAAAGGAGGTGGGTAGGTGTAGAATTATCGGGCGAAAAGAAGGTACTCTCGTTAGCTCATGCGGATGACGTTGTGTTGTTGGGTAAAGAGGAGGATGAAATGAGGGGTATGATAAAGACGGTGAAGATAATTGTAGAGAAAAAGAGGTTAGAGGTACGTGTATAGAGGAGGGCAAAGTCATGAGGTGTGGTAAAGGGGGTGGCAGGAAGAAAAGGGTGCGGTAGAATTGTAATGGTGAGGAGATCGAGAAAAGTTATAGATATATATTTCTTGGGTACGTAATAAAGTCGGACGTGAGCAAAGTGATCATGTGAGGAAAAGAGTGGCAAAGGGAACAACGATCCTAGGGCAGATTTGGGGAATAGGTAAAAAGGAAGTTCGGGAATGACAGGACTAGGAGAGTGTGGTTATTTAACAGATTGGTTTGGTCGGTGATGAGTTACGAAGTGGCGATTTGGGGGTGGAAAAGTAGGGGGGAGATGGAAAGAGTGCAGGAGAGGTATCTAAGATGGATACTAGTTGTATCAAGGAGAGTGGCGGGGTATTTGGTGAGGAAGGAACTGCAGAGAGAGTGCTTAGAAGGTATAGCGGGTAGGAGAGCTTGGAGCTATAAGAAAGGAGGTGGGAAAATGGGTAAATGAGAGAGGAGGTGATAAAGGTAGA